>NW_026062599.1:60000-63001 GCF_023897955.1 Schistocerca gregaria | reverse complement strand
ACACTAGATCGCGTGTTATTTGCGTATCTTGGGCAGTAAACGTAGATGTCCACCTACATTTGCGAATTCAACAATTCTTGCATGCCAGGATGTCATGTGTCACGACACGCTACATCAGACCACATACACACTGCGACATGTGCAGAAGAGAACACGTGGAAGGTGGCCCGCGCACGTATGCGATGTCCCTTCCGCGATCCACTGTCAACCGGCATCTGCGGCATGTCCCAGATATGGAACGCGGTCCACCAGGGTAGCACTTTGTGTGAGGCAATACGACAAAGTCGGAATACACGCGTCACTACATCAGACGGCTCACGCTGACCTGACCTGACCTGACCTGACCTGACCTGACTCACCGCACCACCACCCCCAGCGACCCAGGGTGACATACAATGCGTTCGTACGTTCCTCCCACACGCCTCTACGGCGTACCACAGTGCAACCTAGCTGTTATTGGGAGACGAGACAAGTAGCATCGAGCACAACATATGGAAATTGAGATTCGACACCGTTGGGCACAGCCAGCGTACGGTCACACGTATCACACTACTTCACTCTGTACGTAACGACCGATGATCGGTACAGCGTGTGGGTTACGCGTACGACATCAGCGGACAATGGACACAGACCATACCACGACGTACACTGAGGGCGTCGACATCTGAATGCAACTGAACAGCTGCGAGGCTCATTTAACACTCAAACGCCAGACCGACCAGCTTGAGAGGACAGAGACACAAAGAGGGGGACAGAGGGGGGGGGGGGCGGCGATATAGTCCTATTGCAGTACAATTGACAGTGGATAGCGGGAATATGTGGAAAGTAAGCAACACTCGCAAGACATCTACATGAGGATAACAACGACACCAGAGATTCCGAGCAGTGAACTATGTTAGGCAAAGGGACAACGTGGGTTAGGTTAAGGGACAACGTGGGTTAGGTTAAGGGACAACGTGGGTTAGGTTAAGGGACAACGTGGGTTAGGTTAAGGGACAACGTGGGTTAGGTTAAGGGACAACGTGGGTTAGGTTAAGGGACAACGTGGGTTAGGTTAAGGGACAACGTGGGTTAGGTTAAGGGACAACGTGGGTTAGGTTAAGGGACAACGTGGGTTAGGTTAAGGGACAACGTGGGTTAGGTTAAGGGACAACGTGGGTTAGGTTAAGGGACAACGTGGGTTAGGTTAAGGGACAAATTGAGTTAGGTTAAGGGACAACGTGGGTTAGGTTAAGGGACAAATTGAGTTAGGTTAAGGGACAAATTGAGTTAGGTTAAGGGACAAATTGAGTTAGGTTAAGGGACAAATTGAGTTAGGTTAAGGGACAACGTGGGTTAGGTTAAGGGACAAATTGAGTTAGGTTAAGGGACAAATTGAGTTAGGTTAAGGGACAAATTGAGTTAGGTTAAGGGACAAATTGAGTTAGGTTAAGGGACAAATTGAGTTAGGTTAAGGGACAACTTGAGTTAGGTTAAGGGACAACTTGAGTTAGGTTAAGGGACAACTTGAGTTAGGTTAAGGGACAACTTGAGTTAGGTTAAGGGACAACTTGAGTTAGGTTAAGGGACAACTTGAGTTAGGTTAAGGGACAACTTGAGTTAGGTTAAGGGACAACTTGAGTTAGGTTAAGGGACAACTTGAGTTAGGTTAAGGGACAACTTGAGTTAGGTTAAGGGACAACTTGAGTTAGGTTAAGGGTCAACTTGAGTTAGGTTAAGGGACAACTTGAGTTAGGTTAAGGGACAACTTGAGTTAGGTTAAGGGACAACTTGAGTTAGGTTAAGGGACAACTTGAGTTAGGTTAAGGGACAACTTGAGTTAGGTTAAGGGATAATGTGGTACAACCAGAGTTAGGTTAAGCGATAATGTGGTACAGCCACAGTTAGGTTAAGCGATAATGTGGTACAGCCACAGTTAGGTTAAGCGATAATGTGGTACAGCCACAGTTAGGTTAAGCGATAATGTGGTACAGCCACAGTTAGGTTAAGCGATAATGTGGTACAGCCACAGTTAGGTTAAGCGATAATGTGGTACAGCCACAGTTAGGTTAAGCGATAATGTGGTACAGCCACAGTTAGGTTAAGCGATAATGTGGTACAGCCACAGTTAGGTTAAGCGATAATGTGGTACAGCCACAGTTAGGTTAAGCGATAATGTGGTACAGCCACAGTTAGGTTAAGCGATAATGTGGTACAGCCACAGTTAGGTTAAGCGATAATGTGGTACAGCCACAGTTAGGTTAAGCGATAATGTGGTACAGCCACAGTTAGGTTAAGCGATAAAGTTGGTTACATTTGGTATTGTGTGGGAAGGGGGCAGAGAGAGGGGGGGGGGTGGATAGTGGTGGCAGTACGCGGATGCCTGAGTCACCGTCAGATACGTCACGTCGGTTCGATGCTTGTAGCAAGAGGCTGGCGGGTCTGTGTCTCTCACTTCTGCAATTTTTCATGTGGTATAACACGAGGGCGGGGGGTGATATTTGGTGCCCCTCTGTGTAGGATGTGTGTTGGTTTATCTGAGCAATGGTAGTTGTCGGAGGAGTGGGGTATTGTGCTTTTATAGGTGGACCTACTGCTCTGGTTATCATAGTGTCGACGGTGCAATGTCGCAGAGAGGATGCACTCGACATTGTCGCATTCCAGATGTTTACGTATTGTGTGTCTCCGTTGCAGGCCGAGAGTGGTGCATGTTCGAGTGTCTGGCTGACGTGCGATTCACGTTGTGTGCCCAGTCTTACAGCACGTATAGGGACATTCGCATAAATCATCTATATGTGGCCTTGCATCATTTACTAAGCAGTGCCGTGAGACGACCGAACTATTAGGAAAGTACTGATGTACCGCATAATGTTTACCTTCCACCACACAGCGAGTATCGACTCTGCCCAGCGTTGCCACCGCAGGCAGCGGTCACCGTCACCATTATGCGGCGGAACGGAACATCTATATCCTCAGAGGAGCACTCTTTGCCGCCGGGCGTCAGGTCTCGCGGCCTGCCGGC
>NW_026062599.1:50000-55000 GCF_023897955.1 Schistocerca gregaria | reverse complement strand
GCACCGGCCGCTACGGGCCTGGCACCCTCTACGGGCCGTGGCCTCATTCAAGTTGGACTTGGGCTCGGCGCGAGGCGTCGGGGTAGTGGACCCTCCCAAACACCACATGCCACGACAGGCGGCAGCCTGCGGGGTTCGGTGCTGGACTCTTCCCTGTTCGCTCGCCGCTACTGGGGGAATCCTTGTTAGTTTCTTTTCCTCCGCTTAGTAATATGCTTAAATTCAGCGGGTAGTCTCGCCTGCTCTGAGGTCGTTGTACGAGGTGTCGCACGCCACACCGCCAGCCGGCTGTGCACGCTACCGAGAAAGTACCGGTATGCGAACCGCCAGGCGACGGGCGCGCATCGCACGTTTAAGGAGACGCGGCCGGCCACACAGGCGACCACGACACTCCCACGTCTCCGAAGCGGGACAAACGCCGCGCGCTTCAGTATACGTAGCCGACCCTCAGCCAGACGTGGCCCGGGAACGGAATCCATGGACCGCAATGTGCGTTCGAAACGTCGATGTTCATGTGTCCTGCAGTTCACATGTCGACGCGCAATTTGCTGCGTTCTTCATCGACCCACGAGCCGAGTGATCCACCGTCCTGGGTGATCTTTTCCTTTTCAGTCTCCCACTGTCTCTTTCAAGACAGTAGCATTTGCGGGACTGAGGCGTCTGACGGCCCCTGTTCCACTATTTTTTTGTGTCCAACGGCCTCACAGCCGATGGGCGTCGTACGGCTCCACACCGGAGCGGACAGGCACTCGGGCGAACGTCATTCAAAACCGGCGCCAGGCGCCAGGTACCGCAGGCCAGCCGCTCCAGAGCTTCAGCGCTCGTACCACACAACAACAACACTTCCGCTAGTTTTGAGAGGCACGCGTGGTTCCGCACGCGGCGCACGGCCACTGCCGTACAGGTAGCGTGTTGCGCGACACGACACGCACATCGAAAGACATGCAGTCTAGTCGGTAATGATCCTTCCGCAGGTTCACCTACGGAAACCTTGTTACGACTTTTACTTCCTCTAAATGATCAAGTTTGGTCATCTTTCCGGTAGCATCGGCAACGACAGAGTCGATGCCGCGTACCAGTCCGAAGACCTCACTAAATCATTCAATCGGTAGTAGCGACGGGCGGTGTGTACAAAGGGCAGGGACGTAATCAACGCGAGCTTATGACTCGCGCTTACTGGGAATTCCTCGTTCATGGGGAACAATTGCAAGCCCCAATCCCTAGCACGAAGGAGGTTCAGCGGGTTACCCCGACCTTTCGGCCTAGGAAGACACGCTGATTCCTTCAGTGTAGCGCGCGTGCGGCCCAGAACATCTAAGGGCATCACAGACCTGTTATTGCTCAATCTCGTGCGGCTAGAAGCCGCCTGTCCCTCTAAGAAGAAAAGTAATCGCTGACAGCACGAAGGATGTCACGCGACTAGTTAGCAGGCTAGAGTCTCGTTCGTTATCGGAATTAACCAGACAAATCGCTCCACCAACTAAGAACGGCCATGCACCACCACCCACCGAATCAAGAAAGAGCTATCAATCTGTCAATCCTTCCGGTGTCCGGGCCTGGTGAGGTTTCCCGTGTTGAGTCAAATTAAGCCGCAGGCTCCACTCCTGGTGGTGCCCTTCCGTCAATTCCTTTAAGTTTCAGCTTTGCAACCATACTTCCCCCGGAACCCAAAAGCTTTGGTTTCCCGGAGGCTGCCCGCCGAGTCATCGGAGGAACTGCGGCGGATCGCTGGCTGGCATCGTTTATGGTTAGAACTAGGGCGGTATCTGATCGCCTTCGAACCTCTAACTTTCGTTCTTGATTAATGAAAACATACTTGGCAAATGCTTTCGCTTCTGTTCGTCTTGCGACGATCCAAGAATTTCACCTCTAACGTCGCAATACGAATGCCCCCGCCTGTCCCTATTAATCATTACCTCGGGTTCCGAAAACCAACAAAATAGAACCGAGGTCCTATTCCATTATTCCATGCACACAGTATTCAGGCGGGCTTGCCTGCTTTAAGCACTCTAATTTGTTCAAAGTAAACGTGCCGGCCCACCGAGACACTCAACAAAGAGCACCCTGGTAGGATTTAAACGGGGTCCGCCTCGGGACGCGAAAGCACCCCTTCGGCTCGCCCCACCGGCAGGACGTCCCACGATACATGCCAGTTAAACACCGACGGGCGGTGAACCAACAGCGTGGGACACAAATCCAACTACGAGCTTTTTAACCGCAACAACTTTAATATACGCTATTGGAGCTGGAATTACCGCGGCTGCTGGCACCAGACTTGCCCTCCAATAGATACTCGTTAAAGGATTTAAAGTGTACTCATTCCGATTACGGGGCCTCGGATGAGTCCCGTATCGTTATTTTTCGTCACTACCTCCCCGTGCCGGGAGTGGGTAATTTGCGCGCCTGCTGCCTTCCTTGGATGTGGTAGCCGTTTCTCAGGCTCCCTCTCCGGAATCGAACCCTGATTCCCCGTTACCCGTTACAACCATGGTAGGCGCAGAACCTACCATCGACAGTTGATAAGGCAGACATTTGAAAGATGCGTCGCCGGTACGAGGACCGTGCGATCAGCCCAAAGTTATTCAGAGTCACCAAGGCAAACGGACCAGACAAGCCAATCCGATTGGTTTTGATCTAATAAAAGCGTCCCTTCCATCTCTGGTCGGGACTCTGTTTGCATGTATTAGCTCTAGAATTACCACAGTTATCCAAGTAACGTGGGTACGATCTAAGGAACCATAACTGATTTAATGAGCCATTCGCGGTTTCACCTTAATGCGGCTTGTACTGAGACATGCATGGCTTAATCTTTGAGACAAGCATATGACTACTGGCAGGATCAACCAGGGAGCTGCGTCAACTAGAGCTGAGCAGCCGGCCGCCCGGGAGTGTGTCCCGGGGGCCCGCGCGAACACGCAAGCGTCCGCTCAATTATTCTGCAAACAGGAGGAGGCCGAGCTCCCCTGCACGATACACCTCGAAACCCTCTCAGGTCCCGGCGGCGCGCAGCGCCGTCCTAGGTACTTGGTCGGTTTCGAGAGAGGCGCAATCGCCCGGAGTTAGGCGAGTAGACGGTTTTAGTGCGAACACCCTTGCTCCCAACTGAGCTTGCCGCTGCCGACAGAGGCCCGGGAGCGTGCTGTCGTGGCATTGCCGGCGGGAGACAACACGCGCCACCTATGGTGACCGGCAGCTCCAACGCCAGCGCCACACAAGGGCAAAGCCCCACTTGGGTGCAGAAGCGAACTCTCCCAGCACAGCGCACGCGCCAACACGTCCGCACAACTGCGATACAAACCACCTGCGAGAACCGCTGGGGCGACCGAGCAGCAGACGGCGTCGCGGCGCCGAGTGCCAGGCGGCGGCGCATCCTCAACGCACACAGTCCTCAATCAGACCAGCACACTGCAGATGTCCACCGCGCTTCGCACCGGGCTCGGCTGAACCAACTTTGGCCGCCAGGCGCCGCGTGCAGGGTGCGCCGCAGCGTAGCTGCACCGCCTGCCGGGCCCGTCGGCTGGCGCTCCTGCCACTCGGCGCCCCCCACCAGCCGCCTGTTGCGCGTGCGCCCACGCAGCGCGCGGCCAACACGCCGGGCGGCCCCCCTTCACCGGCCGGGAACAGTCCCACCAAGCCACCGCCGCGTATCGCTTCATACCCACATGGACCTAGTCACGTGTGTGGATGTGGCGGGTACCGCTGAAACAACCGGTTAATAGCTGTACCGATCGTCGCCATCACAGATTCACCTCCAGCGTGAACAACCGCTCAACAACGGATTTCCAGTTCATTTGCGTATCTTGGGCAGTAAACGTAGATGTCCACCTACATTTGCGAATTCAACAATTCTTGCATGCCAGGATGTCATGTGTCACGACACGCTACATCAGACCACATACACACTGCGACATGTGCAGAAGAGAACACGTGGAAGGTGGCCCGCGCACGTATGCGATGTCCCTTCCGCGATCCACTGTCAACCGGCATCTGCGGCATGTCCCAGATATGGAACGCGGTCCACCAGGGTAGCACTTTGTGTGAGGCAATACGACAAAGTCGGAATACACGCGTCACTACATCAGACGGCTCACGCTGACCTGACCTGACCTGACCTGACCTGACCTGACTCACCGCACCACCACCCCCAGCGACCCAGGGTGACATACAATGCGTTCGTACGTTCCTCCCACACGCCTCTACGGCGTACCACAGTGCAACCTAGCTGTTATTGGGAGACGAGACAAGTAGCATCGAGCACAACATATGGAAATTGAGATTCGACACCGTTGGGCACAGCCAGCGTACGGTCACACGTATCACACTACTTCACTATGTACGTAACGACCGATGATCGGTACAGCGTGTGGGTTACGCGTACGACATCAGCGGACAATGGACACAGACCATACCACGACGTACACTGAGGGCGTCGACATCTGAATGCAACTGAACAGCTGCGAGGCTCATTTAACACTCAAACGCCAGACCGACCAGCTTGAGAGGACAGAGACACAAAGAGGGGGACAGAGGGGGGGGGGGGGGCGGCGATATAGTCCTATTGCAGTACAATTGACAGTGGATAGCGGGAATATGTGGAAAGTAAGCAACACTCGCAAGACATCTACATGAGGATAACAACGACACCAGAGATTCCGAGCAGTGAACTATGTTAGGCAAAGGGACAACGTGGGTTAGGTTAAGGGACAACGTGGGTTAGGTTAAGGGACAACGTGGGTTAGGTTAAGGGACAACGTGGGTTAGGTTAAGGGACAACGTGGGTTAGGTTAAGGGACAACGTGGGTTAGGTTAAGGGACAACGTGGGTTAGGTTAAGGGACAACGTGGGTTAGGTTAAGGGACAACGTGGGTTAGGTTAAGGGACAACGTGGGTTAGGTTAAGGGACAACGTGGGTTAGGTTAAGGGACAACGTGGGTTAGGTTAAGGGACAAATTGAGTTAGGTTAAGGGACAACGTGGGTTAGGTTAAGGGACAAATTGAGT
>NW_026062599.1:37500-42500 GCF_023897955.1 Schistocerca gregaria | reverse complement strand
AGCGGACAGGCACTCGGGCGAACGTCATTCAAAACCGGCGCCAGGCGCCAGGTACCGCAGGCCAGCCGCTCCAGAGCTTCAGCGCTCGTACCACACAACAACAACACTTCCGCTAGTTTTGAGAGGCACGCGTGGTTCCGCACGCGGCGCACGGCCACTGCCGTACAGGTAGCGTGTTGCGCGACACGACACGCACATCGAAAGACATGCAGTCTAGTCGGTAATGATCCTTCCGCAGGTTCACCTACGGAAACCTTGTTACGACTTTTACTTCCTCTAAATGATCAAGTTTGGTCATCTTTCCGGTAGCATCGGCAACGACAGAGTCGATGCCGCGTACCAGTCCGAAGACCTCACTAAATCATTCAATCGGTAGTAGCGACGGGCGGTGTGTACAAAGGGCAGGGACGTAATCAACGCGAGCTTATGACTCGCGCTTACTGGGAATTCCTCGTTCATGGGGAACAATTGCAAGCCCCAATCCCTAGCACGAAGGAGGTTCAGCGGGTTACCCCGACCTTTCGGCCTAGGAAGACACGCTGATTCCTTCAGTGTAGCGCGCGTGCGGCCCAGAACATCTAAGGGCATCACAGACCTGTTATTGCTCAATCTCGTGCGGCTAGAAGCCGCCTGTCCCTCTAAGAAGAAAAGTAATCGCTGACAGCACGAAGGATGTCACGCGACTAGTTAGCAGGCTAGAGTCTCGTTCGTTATCGGAATTAACCAGACAAATCGCTCCACCAACTAAGAACGGCCATGCACCACCACCCACCGAATCAAGAAAGAGCTATCAATCTGTCAATCCTTCCGGTGTCCGGGCCTGGTGAGGTTTCCCGTGTTGAGTCAAATTAAGCCGCAGGCTCCACTCCTGGTGGTGCCCTTCCGTCAATTCCTTTAAGTTTCAGCTTTGCAACCATACTTCCCCCGGAACCCAAAAGCTTTGGTTTCCCGGAGGCTGCCCGCCGAGTCATCGGAGGAACTGCGGCGGATCGCTGGCTGGCATCGTTTATGGTTAGAACTAGGGCGGTATCTGATCGCCTTCGAACCTCTAACTTTCGTTCTTGATTAATGAAAACATACTTGGCAAATGCTTTCGCTTCTGTTCGTCTTGCGACGATCCAAGAATTTCACCTCTAACGTCGCAATACGAATGCCCCCGCCTGTCCCTATTAATCATTACCTCGGGTTCCGAAAACCAACAAAATAGAACCGAGGTCCTATTCCATTATTCCATGCACACAGTATTCAGGCGGGCTTGCCTGCTTTAAGCACTCTAATTTGTTCAAAGTAAACGTGCCGGCCCACCGAGACACTCAACAAAGAGCACCCTGGTAGGATTTAAACGGGGTCCGCCTCGGGACGCGAAAGCACCCCTTCGGCTCGCCCCACCGGCAGGACGTCCCACGATACATGCCAGTTAAACACCGACGGGCGGTGAACCAACAGCGTGGGACACAAATCCAACTACGAGCTTTTTAACCGCAACAACTTTAATATACGCTATTGGAGCTGGAATTACCGCGGCTGCTGGCACCAGACTTGCCCTCCAATAGATACTCGTTAAAGGATTTAAAGTGTACTCATTCCGATTACGGGGCCTCGGATGAGTCCCGTATCGTTATTTTTCGTCACTACCTCCCCGTGCCGGGAGTGGGTAATTTGCGCGCCTGCTGCCTTCCTTGGATGTGGTAGCCGTTTCTCAGGCTCCCTCTCCGGAATCGAACCCTGATTCCCCGTTACCCGTTACAACCATGGTAGGCGCAGAACCTACCATCGACAGTTGATAAGGCAGACATTTGAAAGATGCGTCGCCGGTACGAGGACCGTGCGATCAGCCCAAAGTTATTCAGAGTCACCAAGGCAAACGGACCAGACAAGCCAATCCGATTGGTTTTGATCTAATAAAAGCGTCCCTTCCATCTCTGGTCGGGACTCTGTTTGCATGTATTAGCTCTAGAATTACCACAGTTATCCAAGTAACGTGGGTACGATCTAAGGAACCATAACTGATTTAATGAGCCATTCGCGGTTTCACCTTAATGCGGCTTGTACTGAGACATGCATGGCTTAATCTTTGAGACAAGCATATGACTACTGGCAGGATCAACCAGGGAGCTGCGTCAACTAGAGCTGAGCAGCCGGCCGCCCGGGAGTGTGTCCCGGGGGCCCGCGCGAACACGCAAGCGTCCGCTCAATTATTCTGCAAACAGGAGGAGGCCGAGCTCCCCTGCACGATACACCTCGAAACCCTCTCAGGTCCCGGCGGCGCGCAGCGCCGTCCTAGGTACTTGGTCGGTTTCGAGAGAGGCGCAATCGCCCGGAGTTAGGCGAGTAGACGGTTTTAGTGCGAACACCCTTGCTCCCAACTGAGCTTGCCGCTGCCGACAGAGGCCCGGGAGCGTGCTGTCGTGGCATTGCCGGCGGGAGACAACACGCGCCACCTATGGTGACCGGCAGCTCCAACGCCAGCGCCACACAAGGGCAAAGCCCCACTTGGGTGCAGAAGCGAACTCTCCCAGCACAGCGCACGCGCCAACACGTCCGCACAACTGCGATACAAACCACCTGCGAGAACCGCTGGGGCGACCGAGCAGCAGACGGCGTCGCGGCGCCGAGTGCCAGGCGGCGGCGCATCCTCAACGCACACAGTCCTCAATCAGACCAGCACACTGCAGATGTCCACCGCGCTTCGCACCGGGCTCGGCTGAACCAACTTTGGCCGCCAGGCGCCGCGTGCAGGGTGCGCCGCAGCGTAGCTGCACCGCCTGCCGGGCCCGTCGGCTGGCGCTCCTGCCACTCGGCGCCCCCCACCAGCCGCCTGTTGCGCGTGCGCCCACGCAGCGCGCGGCCAACACGCCGGGCGGCCCCCCTTCACCGGCCGGGAACAGTCCCACCAAGCCACCGCCGCGTATCGCTTCATACCCACATGGACCTAGTCACGTGTGTGGATGTGGCGGGTACCGCTGAAACAACCGGTTAATAGCTGTACCGATCGTCGCCATCACAGATTCACCTCCAGCGTGAACAACCGCTCAACAACGGATTTCCAGTTCATTTGCGTATCTTGGGCAGTAAACGTAGATGTCCACCTACATTTGCGAATTCAACAATTCTTGCATGCCAGGATGTCATGTGTCACGACACGCTACATCAGACCACATACACACTGCGACATGTGCAGAAGAGAACACGTGGAAGGTGGCCCGCGCACGTATGCGATGTCCCTTCCGCGATCCACTGTCAACCGGCATCTGCGGCATGTCCCAGATATGGAACGCGGTCCACCAGGGTAGCACTTTGTGTGAGGCAATACGACAAAGTCGGAATACACGCGTCACTACATCAGACGGCTCACGCTGACCTGACCTGACCTGACCTGACCTGACCTGACTCACCGCACCACCACCCCCAGCGACCCAGGGTGACATACAATGCGTTCGTACGTTCCTCCCACACGCCTCTACGGCGTACCACAGTGCAACCTAGCTGTTATTGGGAGACGAGACAAGTAGCATCGAGCACAACATATGGAAATTGAGATTCGACACCGTTGGGCACAGCCAGCGTACGGTCACACGTATCACACTACTTCACTCTGTACGTAACGACCGATGATCGGTACAGCGTGTGGGTTACGCGTACGACATCAGCGGACAATGGACACAGACCATACCACGACGTACACTGAGGGCGTCGACATCTGAATGCAACTGAACAGCTGCGAGGCTCATTTAACACTCAAACGCCAGACCGACCAGCTTGAGAGGACAGAGACACAAAGAGGGGGACAGAGGGGGGGGGGCGGCGATATAGTCCTATTGCAGTACAATTGACAGTGGATAGCGGGAATATGTGGAAAGTAAGCAACACTCGCAAGACATCTACATGAGGATAACAACGACACCAGAGATTCCGAGCAGTGAACTATGTTAGGCAAAGGGACAACGTGGGTTAGGTTAAGGGACAACGTGGGTTAGGTTAAGGGACAACGTGGGTTAGGTTAAGGGACAACGTGGGTTAGGTTAAGGGACAACGTGGGTTAGGTTAAGGGACAACGTGGGTTAGGTTAAGGGACAACGTGGGTTAGGTTAAGGGACAACGTGGGTTAGGTTAAGGGACAACGTGGGTTAGGTTAAGGGACAACGTGGGTTAGGTTAAGGGACAACGTGGGTTAGGTTAAGGGACAACGTGGGTTAGGTTAAGGGACAACGTGGGTTAGGTTAAGGGACAACGTGGGTTAGGTTAAGGGACAACGTGGGTTAGGTTAAGGGACAACGTGGGTTAGGTTAAGGGACAAATTGAGTTAGGTTAAGGGACAACGTGGGTTAGGTTAAGGGACAAATTGAGTTAGGTTAAGGGACAAATTGAGTTAGGTTAAGGGACAAATTGAGTTAGGTTAAGGGACAAATTGAGTTAGGTTAAGGGACAACGTGGGTTAGGTTAAGGGACAAATTGAGTTAGGTTAAGGGACAAATTGAGTTAGGTTAAGGGACAAATTGAGTTAGGTTAAGGGACAAATTGAGTTAGGTTAAGGGACAAATTGAGTTAGGTTAAGGGACAAATTGAGTTAGGTTAAGGGACAACTTGAGTTAGGTTAAGGGACAACTTGAGTTAGGTTAAGGGACAACTTGAGTTAGGTTAAGGGACAACTTGAGTTAGGTTAAGGGACAACTTGAGTTAGGTTAAGGGACAACTTGAGTTAGGTTAAGGGACAACTTGAGTTAGGTTAAGGGACAACTTGAGTTAGGTTAAGGGACAACTTGAGTTAGGTTAAGGGACAACTTGAGTTAGGTTAAGGGACAACTTGAGTTAGGTTAAGGGTCAACTTGAGTTAGGTTAAGGGACAACTTGAGTTAGGTTAAGGGACAACTTGAGTTAGGTTAAGGGACAACTTGAGTTAGGTTAAGGGACAACTTGAGTTAGGTTAAGGGACAACTTGAGTTAGGTTAAGGGATAATGTGGTACAACCAGAGTTAGGTTAAGCGATAATGTGGTACAGC
>NW_026062599.1:20000-32500 GCF_023897955.1 Schistocerca gregaria | reverse complement strand
CTTACCAAAAGTGGCCCACTTGGCACTCCGATCCGAGTCGTTTGCTCGCGGCTTCAGCATATCAAGCAAGCCGGAGATCTCACCCATTTAAAGTTTGAGAATAGGTTGAGGTCGTTTCGGCCCCAAGGCCTCTAATCATTCGCTTTACCGGATGAGACTCGTACGAGCACCAGCTATCCTGAGGGAAACTTCGGAGGGAACCAGCTACTAGATGGTTCGATTAGTCTTTCGCCCCTATACCCAGCTCCGACGATCGATTTGCACGTCAGAATCGCTACGGACCTCCATCAGGGTTTCCCCTGACTTCGTCCTGGCCAGGCATAGTTCACCATCTTTCGGGTCCCAACGTGTACGCTCTAGGTGCGCCTCACCTCGCAATGAGGACGAGACGCCCCGGGAGTGCGGAGGCCGCCGCCCCGTGAAGGGCGGGGAAGCCCCATCCTCCCTCGGCCCGCGCAAGGCGAGACCTTCACTTTCATTACGCCTTTAGGTTTCGTACAGCCCAATGACTCGCGCACATGTTAGACTCCTTGGTCCGTGTTTCAAGACGGGTCGTGAAATTGTCCAAAGCTGAAGCGCCGCTGACGGGAGCGATTATTCCGCCCGAGAGCATCCCGAGCCAACAGCGGCGCGGGTCCGGGGCCGGGCCAGGTAGGTCCGTCATCCGGGAAGAACCGCGCGCGCTTGCCGGGAGCCCGAGCGCCCAAAGGGGCGAATCGACTCCTCCAGATATACCGCCGAGCAGCCAGCCAGGACACCGGGGCTCTGCCCAACAGACGCGAACCGAGGCCCGCGGAAGGACAGGCTGCGCACCCGGGCCGTAGGCCGGCACCCAGCGGGTCGCGACGTCCTACTAGGGGAGAAGTGCGGCCCACCGCACACCGGAACGGCCCCACCCCGCGGCGAGTGGAAAGGCAACCGGACACGACCCCGCCGCGGATTGCTCCGCGCGGGCGGCCGGCCCCATCTGCCGAGGGCGGGGGCCAGTGGCCGGATGGGCGTGAATCTCACCCGTTCGACCTTTCGGACTTCTCACGTTTACCCCAGAACGGTTTCACGTACTTTTGAACTCTCTCTTCAAAGTTCTTTTCAACTTTCCCTCACGGTACTTGTTCGCTATCGGTCTCGTGGTCATATTTAGTCTCAGATGGAGTTTACCACCCACTTGGAGCTGCACTCTCAAGCAACCCGACTCGAAGGAGAGGTCCCGCCGACGCTCGCACCGGCCGCTACGGGCCTGGCACCCTCTACGGGCCGTGGCCTCATTCAAGTTGGACTTGGGCTCGGCGCGAGGCGTCGGGGTAGTGGACCCTCCCAAACACCACATGCCACGACAGGCGGCAGCCTGCGGGGTTCGGTGCTGGACTCTTCCCTGTTCGCTCGCCGCTACTGGGGGAATCCTTGTTAGTTTCTTTTCCTCCGCTTAGTAATATGCTTAAATTCAGCGGGTAGTCTCGCCTGCTCTGAGGTCGTTGTACGAGGTGTCGCACGCCACACCGCCAGCCGGCTGTGCACGCTACCGAGAAAGTACCGGTATGCGAACCGCCAGGCGACGGGCGCGCATCGCACGTTTAAGGAGACGCGGCCGGCCACACAGGCGACCACGACACTCCCACGTCTCCGAAGCGGGACAAACGCCGCGCGCTTCAGTATACGTAGCCGACCCTCAGCCAGACGTGGCCCGGGAACGGAATCCATGGACCGCAATGTGCGTTCGAAACGTCGATGTTCATGTGTCCTGCAGTTCACATGTCGACGCGCAATTTGCTGCGTTCTTCATCGACCCACGAGCCGAGTGATCCACCGTCCTGGGTGATCTTTTCCTTTTCAGTCTCCCACTGTCTCTTTCAAGACAGTAGCATTTGCGGGACTGAGGCGTCTGACGGCCCCTGTTCCACTATTTTTTTGTGTCCAACGGCCTCACAGCCGATGGGCGTCGTACGGCTCCACACCGGAGCGGACAGGCACTCGGGCGAACGTCATTCAAAACCGGCGCCAGGCGCCAGGTACCGCAGGCCAGCCGCTCCAGAGCTTCAGCGCTCGTACCACACAACAACAACACTTCCGCTAGTTTTGAGAGGCACGCGTGGTTCCGCACGCGGCGCACGGCCACTGCCGTACAGGTAGCGTGTTGCGCGACACGACACGCACATCGAAAGACATGCAGTCTAGTCGGTAATGATCCTTCCGCAGGTTCACCTACGGAAACCTTGTTACGACTTTTACTTCCTCTAAATGATCAAGTTTGGTCATCTTTCCGGTAGCATCGGCAACGACAGAGTCGATGCCGCGTACCAGTCCGAAGACCTCACTAAATCATTCAATCGGTAGTAGCGACGGGCGGTGTGTACAAAGGGCAGGGACGTAATCAACGCGAGCTTATGACTCGCGCTTACTGGGAATTCCTCGTTCATGGGGAACAATTGCAAGCCCCAATCCCTAGCACGAAGGAGGTTCAGCGGGTTACCCCGACCTTTCGGCCTAGGAAGACACGCTGATTCCTTCAGTGTAGCGCGCGTGCGGCCCAGAACATCTAAGGGCATCACAGACCTGTTATTGCTCAATCTCGTGCGGCTAGAAGCCGCCTGTCCCTCTAAGAAGAAAAGTAATCGCTGACAGCACGAAGGATGTCACGCGACTAGTTAGCAGGCTAGAGTCTCGTTCGTTATCGGAATTAACCAGACAAATCGCTCCACCAACTAAGAACGGCCATGCACCACCACCCACCGAATCAAGAAAGAGCTATCAATCTGTCAATCCTTCCGGTGTCCGGGCCTGGTGAGGTTTCCCGTGTTGAGTCAAATTAAGCCGCAGGCTCCACTCCTGGTGGTGCCCTTCCGTCAATTCCTTTAAGTTTCAGCTTTGCAACCATACTTCCCCCGGAACCCAAAAGCTTTGGTTTCCCGGAGGCTGCCCGCCGAGTCATCGGAGGAACTGCGGCGGATCGCTGGCTGGCATCGTTTATGGTTAGAACTAGGGCGGTATCTGATCGCCTTCGAACCTCTAACTTTCGTTCTTGATTAATGAAAACATACTTGGCAAATGCTTTCGCTTCTGTTCGTCTTGCGACGATCCAAGAATTTCACCTCTAACGTCGCAATACGAATGCCCCCGCCTGTCCCTATTAATCATTACCTCGGGTTCCGAAAACCAACAAAATAGAACCGAGGTCCTATTCCATTATTCCATGCACACAGTATTCAGGCGGGCTTGCCTGCTTTAAGCACTCTAATTTGTTCAAAGTAAACGTGCCGGCCCACCGAGACACTCAACAAAGAGCACCCTGGTAGGATTTAAACGGGGTCCGCCTCGGGACGCGAAAGCACCCCTTCGGCTCGCCCCACCGGCAGGACGTCCCACGATACATGCCAGTTAAACACCGACGGGCGGTGAACCAACAGCGTGGGACACAAATCCAACTACGAGCTTTTTAACCGCAACAACTTTAATATACGCTATTGGAGCTGGAATTACCGCGGCTGCTGGCACCAGACTTGCCCTCCAATAGATACTCGTTAAAGGATTTAAAGTGTACTCATTCCGATTACGGGGCCTCGGATGAGTCCCGTATCGTTATTTTTCGTCACTACCTCCCCGTGCCGGGAGTGGGTAATTTGCGCGCCTGCTGCCTTCCTTGGATGTGGTAGCCGTTTCTCAGGCTCCCTCTCCGGAATCGAACCCTGATTCCCCGTTACCCGTTACAACCATGGTAGGCGCAGAACCTACCATCGACAGTTGATAAGGCAGACATTTGAAAGATGCGTCGCCGGTACGAGGACCGTGCGATCAGCCCAAAGTTATTCAGAGTCACCAAGGCAAACGGACCAGACAAGCCAATCCGATTGGTTTTGATCTAATAAAAGCGTCCCTTCCATCTCTGGTCGGGACTCTGTTTTTTTTTTTTTTTAAAAAAAAAAAAAAACTTTATTCATCATTAATAATAATAATTATACAATATTAACCCACTTCCTTAATAGCATTAGTGGGTCGTAATATTAATACATTTATTATTGTTTCATGCAGCATGCTACAAAATATGATGTGCTACAGGTTACTACAACAATGGGCATTATACTAACTATCCCTACTACTTAAGAAACTATTACTATCACTAATTGCTAATTTCTACACCTGCAGCGTCACATATGTGCCAGTAGAATATATAAACCTACTTTGCAAGCCTTGCTCTTCGGGCTAACCCCAAAGAGCTTGCCCCTGGCACTGGGCTGGCCAAGATGTTAACTCGCTGCAGTTCCATAACCTAACATAATATCCTATTCTAAGTCCTACTGAGCTAACTTATCCTAAGTCAAATCCGGTGCATCTCTAAGTCGGTGAGATTAACCCCTCCTCCCCCTAATCCTGCGCGCGGCGGATCCCAACTGTGATGTGAAGTCGGCCAGTCCGCGCGCTGGCGGTATGGGAAAAGGGATCTAGACAATATCGGTGTTCATTTTCACATTCTTAGTTAATCTCCCTCAGATATTCATTTAACACTTTCCGTGATACCTCGTTGGCCAGAGTATTAATCATCTGAAAAGTGTCTTCACGTCTGAGGAGTTGATACGTGTCATGGTTCGGTAGTCCGTCTCGAAGTGTAGTCGCTACATCATTGAAGAGAGGGCACTCGTAAATCACATGATCCGGAGTGCCTTCCGGCGCGCCACAGTCACACGCTGGCGTAGCCCTCTTCCCAAACCGACATAAGTATGTCGGGTAGGGTCCATGACCAGTGAGAAAATGGATCAGTCCCCGTGTTGGCTGAAAGTACTTCATTTCTAAGCGCTCCCTCACGTTCGGCAAGAACTGAAAGGTTCTGCGACCGGTTTCTTCTGTTTCCCAGGACCCCTGCCAAAGTTCTTCCCCCCTTCTTCTAATCCCCCTTTTGTCCTCTACCCTCACACCCATGATTTCTTCTATTTTCCCCTGGTTCCCTTTTTTTGCCCAATACCAGGCTGCTTGCTCCCTGATCTTGATGTCAAGTGGGCAGAGCCCCATTATGACTAATAGGGCCCCTCCTGGAGATGTTCTATAAGCGCCCACAGATCTTAGAACCATGCTTCTCTGAACCCTTCTCACTGCCATGGCGGGCACAACCCTCGTGAGTCTGTGCGCCCAGACCCCGGAGCCGTAACCCACTACTGAAGTTAGGATACTATTGTGATAAAGTTTAATGAGATGTGGAGGTAGGTGAAATCTTTTATGTCCTATGGAAATGAGGTTGTTTAATATTTGCAGAGCTTTTTGGGTTACAGTTTCAATGTGTTTTCCGAAGTTCCATTTCTCATCAATGATGACTCCTAGGTAACGTGTGTCTCGTCTTCGCAGTACCGGTGTGCCGTCAATTCTGACCGTAGGGTTCCTGATTAGTTGTCCTTTAAGTAGTAAGTATGTCGATTTGCTTGGTGATATGGTCATTTTCGTGGTGTGGCACCACTGTTGGAGTCTGTCTAACGCTCTCTCTATTTTAGGTTCTATGTCCTCTCGGCTACGGCCACCGACCATCAGGAGGAGGTCATCAGCGTAGGCTATCACCTCTAGCACATCCTCACTTCGTTGCAGGCTGTCTAGTAATGGCTCCATGTGGATGTCCCAAAAGAGCGGCCCTAGGACCGATCCTTGGGGACATCCTTTCGTGACAGCTTTCCCTACCCTTTCGCTAGGGGATGATAGCCAGACCTCCCGATCCTCACAATAGCTCCTCAGGCAGCCATATAGCGGCCCTGGACACTCCTTCTCCCGCAAGCAGGAGAAGAGCGAGGGCCACCACAGGTTGTCGAAGGCGCCACTGATGTCCACCATGATGCCCACCACGTATTTGTGCGGGGTTGAGCCACAGACCTCGGCCGCCAGGGCGATTGCATCAGATGCCGACCGCCCCGGCCTGAAACCGAATTGCCTACTGCTCATCCCGCACAATACTCTATGTGCTGCCAGTCTGTCAGCCAGCAGTTTTTCCAAGATTTTTCCAAACAAATCTAACAGGCAGATCGGCCTGTACGACTTTACTTCTGCAGGATCCTTGTCCGGTCCCTTCTTAATGATGACGACGTTCCCAGTTTTCCACCTTCTTGGGAACTGTTGTTGCCTCAGGCACTCATTATAGAGGTGGGTAAGCGGGGCAACCAGCTGGGGTGTCAGGAATTGCACCACCTCCGCCACTATGCCGTCTGGCCCAGGAGCTTTGCCTCTTTTAAGTTGCTTTATGTGGGTCGCCACCTCCTCTTCTGAGAAGGGGTAGACCGCCGTGTCATTATTATATATTTCACGGTCTTGTTCTCGCAATTGCCGTTGTCCCTCTGTCTCCCCATCCGCATTGTCATCAGGCAGCAGGGACCGGAGGAGGACCCCAGCAGTCTCCTGCCAGGACTCCGTCATCCTGTCCCCGTGCCTGACTGTAGATAGCTCCATAGGAGAGCGGATTTTCTCCCTGACTAATTTATAGGGGAGTCCCCATGGATCCAGAGCTAGCTGGCTGAGCACATAGTGTTCCCAGCTTCGCCTTCTGACTTCACGTAGTTCACTCTGGAACCTCTGTTTTGCCTCCCTGTACTGCAATTGCCACCTTTGTCTCTCCTGCCAGATGACACAGCGCTGGTAGTGCCTCCTTAGCCTCCTGACAGATTGGCGTAGATCTTCCAGTTCAGGCGACCACGGTGACGGAGAAGCCGCCATGGCCTTCCTCCTGATCGGTACAGCAGCCCTCACCGCCCTGGTTACTGCAGTTACTAGTTCATCTGCTCTGTTGTCTACGTTTATGTCTTGTTGTATGTCATCTTCCGGTAATGGAGGAATGTCGCACTCCCTCGCCAGGCGTTCCCAGTCAGCTTTCCTGTAGTTGAATTGTATTTCCCATCCCATGGCCCAGCGGCACTCTCTCTCCCCTACTGTGAAAGTTATTAAGTTATGGTCGCTAGTGGTGGCGTTTCCTACTACTTTCCAATTTTGAATGATGTTTGTTACATTTGGTGTCACGAGAGTGACATCAATATTTGTACCCTGCCCTCCTCCTGCCGTGTAGGTAGGAGGATTACCAGGCCTGTTGGCCACCACGAGTTGCGACGCCATAATGTATTCTTCCACCTTCTCTCCATTTGCGTCTCTTGTGCCACTGAACCATAGGGGGGACTTGGCATTAATATCAGCTGTTATTACAATTTTCCTTCCCCGCAACGCCGTGGTCACCCTCATCAGGTGGTCTAGGTGTATTTCAATGTCATCTCCATACTGGAAATACATATTAATGATGGTGATGATTCCTGCTGGAGATTGGAGCTCCACGACGTTGCAATGGGGAGTTGTAAACTGAGAGAGTGTGGTTACTCTCACGAGTTTGTTTGTAATTATAATTGCTGCCCTTGGGTCTTCTCCTCTACTTATTACTTGCCATGTGGCGGCAACAAATGCGACTTTCCCAGCTTGGGAGTACGGCTCCTGCAGACAGAGCACATCCAATCTCCTCTCCTCCACCTCCCTTCGGAGTTCCTGCATCACAAGTCGACTATTATGAGTGTTTAGTTGTCCTATGTTTATTTTGGTCATTATGGAAAGTAGGTGTGTACTCGGTCATGTGGCCAGGTCTTAGTCCAGTCGAACGCAATTCGTCCGTTCGCCAAAACTGCCTGTTCGTAGATGTCATTTAGGTCGAATTTCTCGCCCCTTCTTTCAAACACCTTTCTTAACAAGTCTCGCAGGGCTCCAAAGTCAGTGGGGAGATTCACTGATTTTAGCTGAATTCTGTCCACAGCCTCCATCACCGAGAAGGTTATCTTTCGTCCCTCTTCGTGTCCTACACGAACCACATGTCTCAGGGCAGTGGTCAGGGTAGCCGGCTGCTCAAGTCTTGCTAGTTGCATGGTGTACTCCAAGTTGGGGTACACTCTTACAGGGTCCACAGGTGGTAGTCTGACTACTGGAGTACCCTGTGTGGGAGAACTTGTACTAGAGCTACTGGTTATCAAGTTTTCCTGTATCGGTTGAATGACTTTTTTCTGCTCCTTTCTGGAAACTGCCACAGCCACAGGATGCCCTTGCCGTTTCTGGTGTTCTGTCGGCTCTGCTCCCCGGCTTTCGGAGGAGGGAGCTGCAGCTATGGGGGGATCTGTCTGTATTGCCATATTTATCATATAGATCTCAGTCTGTGTGGCTCTATTTTCAGTTTTCTTGGTGCTCGTAAGCGACCTTAAGAACAACTTAAACTTGTTAGCCCTCATAGCATCCCTCCTCCTTTTGCTCGGGGACTTATGTTTCGGCATCCTGTTCAGTATGCCGGGCTCACCCATAATCAATCCTGGAAATCAGTCTTTGTTCAAGCATCCTGTATGTTGGGCAGTTTCGACCTGTGGCTCCGCATGATTTCTTGCCTCGGTTCCTGCATGGTATGCAGATTGCTGCTGCCTTGCAGTCTTTACGGTTGTGACCGTTCTCTCCACATTTTGTGCAGGCCGACTCCCTGGTGCACAGCCTGAGAATGTGGTCCAAGTCGCCACAGTTGTGGCAACGAGGTACCACGACATAGTCCCTAGTGTTGATGGCATGGAAGCCAACATATATTTTGCCCACTGTTGTAATGCTTTTCCACATCCGTGCTGTAACTTCAGCGACGTGATGTACCACATCTCGACCCCGTGGACCTGTCTTGAATCTGAGTTTAAAACAGTCTTTGAACTCTTCTTCACTCAGATGCTCAAAGTTTTGTTTCCTGATTGTGTCGCATAACTCTTCATTAGTCATAACTGTTGGAACGTCGTACAGAATCACGAGAGGGTTCCTTTTCCTTGGAGGCTCACACTTAATTACTGAATTTAATTTGTGGTTGTTCAATATTTTTTCTTTATCCTCTTCGGAAGCGACTTCCACTATTACTGAATTCTTGCTGGGTTTGATTCTTTTGATCTTTATTTTCTCTTTTACAGGGTCCACAGTAGTCGTGAATAGCTCCTGGATTCTTTTGACACTTGTGTCTTGGCCCGGCAGGGTCCTCAAGAAAACTGCCGTATCTGGCCTCTTAGTCACTTTATCTATGGTGTCTCTAGTCGTTTTGGGCTTCGTGGGAGCTTGCGCTGCCACGGCAGCCCAGGTTTTAACTGGTTGTTTCCTCAATCTATTGTTTTCCTTCTCTAATTCTTCCACCCTTCCTTCCAACTTTGCGTGGGCAATGGCCCATGCAGCCAGTTCATTTTTAATTGTTGAGAGTCCTGCTTGACTTATCTTCCCGTTTTTAATGTTTTGCTCCATGAGCAACGTGATTCGTGCTAATCTCTGCGTCACAGTTTCGTTTTCGGCCTGTCCCGACTCATCCTGAGGAGAGGGATCAGGCGGCGCAAAAGAAGCCCGTTGAGGCGCACTCGAGTCACTCGTATCGGTTGTCGCCATGATTATACGAGTGATAAAAGAGAGATGGGAGCCCGTCTCTTGCCCCGGACCGGCTCCTCTGGCATGGGGGGGGACTTCTTGCAGCTCGCCCACCGACCTCGCCCCAAGGTCAAGGGCACTCCCGAGCTGCCGGGTTCAGCGCGCCGTCGCCAGCGCACTGGTCCCCATCGATGGCTCCGTCATCGGCGATTTCACGCGACGCTCCTCGGCAACTGCACCCCGCACTCCGGAGAGGCGGATGCACCTCTCGCCCTTCGCCGCCTACTAGCCCGAGTTTCCACCTTACGGCCAAGGACCCACTCCTACTCAGGTGGCGGGCCGGTCCCCCAGACGTTCGGCGGTCTGGACCCAGTTAACCTGGCCCAGGCGATGTCACCACCTCCTGGGTTTGGCAGAACACGCCCCGGTTACCCAGGGGCGCGGCGAGGCACCCTTGCCGACTCGCGCCGCGATCCCACGCCGACAAACGAAGTCGCCGGCATGCAGAGCTCCTGTTGGTCTGGGCCCTGCGAACAGGAAGGGACAGATGTTCGTCCCTTGACACAGCTCCCCCTGTGCCACGCACCCTTCGCTTTCGCATCGGGTTGGGTCGCAGCTCTCCCTTTTGTCGCAAGGCAAAATGCCGAGCTTAACGTCTGGCACCACGGGAAGGCGGAAAGAGCCACTTGGGAAGGAGAGGTTGTAAGAGACACATCACTTCCCCTGTGAGGAGTGCCGCGGCACGCCCGTCTGGAAGCGATACGCCCCAGTGCGAGCCTCCGTGCCTTACGGCGCGCCGGCTACGGGCAGGCCCGCGCCGGACGCGCCGTCGAGCGACCGACCTCACGCCAGACTCGGGACTCTGTTTGCATGTATTAGCTCTAGAATTACCACAGTTATCCAAGTAACGTGGGTACGATCTAAGGAACCATAACTGATTTAATGAGCCATTCGCGGTTTCACCTTAATGCGGCTTGTACTGAGACATGCATGGCTTAATCTTTGAGACAAGCATATGACTACTGGCAGGATCAACCAGGGAGCTGCGTCAACTAGAGCTGAGCAGCCGGCCGCCCGGGAGTGTGTCCCGGGGGCCCGCGCGAACACGCAAGCGTCCGCTCAATTATTCTGCAAACAGGAGGAGGCCGAGCTCCCCTGCACGATACACCTCGAAACCCTCTCAGGTCCCGGCGGCGCGCAGCGCCGTCCTAGGTACTTGGTCGGTTTCGAGAGAGGCGCAATCGCCCGGAGTTAGGCGAGTAGACGGTTTTAGTGCGAACACCCTTGCTCCCAACTGAGCTTGCCGCTGCCGACAGAGGCCCGGGAGCGTGCTGTCGTGGCATTGCCGGCGGGAGACAACACGCGCCACCTATGGTGACCGGCAGCTCCAACGCCAGCGCCACACAAGGGCAAAGCCCCACTTGGGTGCAGAAGCGAACTCTCCCAGCACAGCGCACGCGCCAACACGTCCGCACAACTGCGATACAAACCACCTGCGAGAACCGCTGGGGCGACCGAGCAGCAGACGGCGTCGCGGCGCCGAGTGCCAGGCGGCGGCGCATCCTCAACGCACACAGTCCTCAATCAGACCAGCACACTGCAGATGTCCACCGCGCTTCGCACCGGGCTCGGCTGAACCAACTTTGGCCGCCAGGCGCCGCGTGCAGGGTGCGCCGCAGCGTAGCTGCACCGCCTGCCGGGCCCGTCGGCTGGCGCTCCTGCCACTCGGCGCCCCCCACCAGCCGCCTGTTGCGCGTGCGCCCACGCAGCGCGCGGCCAACACGCCGGGCGGCCCCCCTTCACCGGCCGGGAACAGTCCCACCAAGCCACCGCCGCGTATCGCTTCATACCCACATGGACCTAGTCACGTGTGTGGATGTGGCGGGTACCGCTGAAACAACCGGTTAATAGCTGTACCGATCGTCGCCATCACAGATTCACCTCCAGCGTGAACAACCGCTCAACAACGGATTTCCAGTTCATTTGCGTATCTTGGGCAGTAAACGTAGATGTCCACCTACATTTGCGAATTCAACAATTCTTGCATGCCAGGATGTCATGTGTCACGACACGCTACATCAGACCACATACACACTGCGACATGTGCAGAAGAGAACACGTGGAAGGTGGCCCGCGCACGTATGCGATGTCCCTTCCGCGATCCACTGTCAACCGGCATCTGCGGCATGTCCCAGATATGGAACGCGGTCCACCAGGGTAGCACTTTGTGTGAGGCAATACGACAAAGTCGGAATACACGCGTCACTACATCAGACGGCTCACGCTGACCTGACCTGACCTGACCTGACCTGACCTGACTCACCGCACCACCACCCCCAGCGACCCAGGGTGACATACAATGCGTTCGTACGTTCCTCCCACACGCCTCTACGGCGTACCACAGTGCAACCTAGCTGTTATTGGGAGACGAGACAAGTAGCATCGAGCACAACATATGGAAATTGAGATTCGACACCGTTGGGCACAGCCAGCGTACGGTCACACGTATCACACTACTTCACTCTGTACGTAACGACCGATGATCGGTACAGCGTGTGGGTTACGCGTACGACATCAGCGGACAATGGACACAGACCATACCACGACGTACACTGAGGGCGTCGACATCTGAATGCAACTGAACAGCTGCGAGGCTCATTTAACACTCAAACGCCAGACCGACCAGCTTGAGAGGACAGAGACACAAAGAGGGGGACAGAGGGGGGGGGGGCGGCGATATAGTCCTATTGCAGTACAATTGACAGTGGATAGCGGGAATATGTGGAAAGTAAGCAACACTCGCAAGACATCTACATGAGGATAACAACGACACCAGAGATTCCGAGCAGTGAACTATGTTAGGCAAAGGGACAACGTGGGTTAGGTTAAGGGACAACGTGGGTTAGGTTAAGGGACAACGTGGGTTAGGTTAAGGGACAACGTGGGTTAGGTTAAGGGACAACGTGGGTTAGGTTAAGGGACAACGTGGGTTAGGTTAAGGGACAACGTGGGTTAGGTTAAGGGACAACGTGGGTTAGGTTAAGGGACAACGTGGGTTAGGTTAAGGGACAACGTGGGTTAGGTTAAGGGACAACGTGGGTTAGGTTAAGGGACAACGTGGGTTAGGTTAAGGGACAACGTGGGTT
>NW_026062599.1:7500-12500 GCF_023897955.1 Schistocerca gregaria | reverse complement strand
GACGTGGCCCGGGAACGGAATCCATGGACCGCAATGTGCGTTCGAAACGTCGATGTTCATGTGTCCTGCAGTTCACATGTCGACGCGCAATTTGCTGCGTTCTTCATCGACCCACGAGCCGAGTGATCCACCGTCCTGGGTGATCTTTTCCTTTTCAGTCTCCCACTGTCTCTTTCAAGACAGTAGCATTTGCGGGACTGAGGCGTCTGACGGCCCCTGTTCCACTATTTTTTTGTGTCCAACGGCCTCACAGCCGATGGGCGTCGTACGGCTCCACACCGGAGCGGACAGGCACTCGGGCGAACGTCATTCAAAACCGGCGCCAGGCGCCAGGTACCGCAGGCCAGCCGCTCCAGAGCTTCAGCGCTCGTACCACACAACAACAACACTTCCGCTAGTTTTGAGAGGCACGCGTGGTTCCGCACGCGGCGCACGGCCACTGCCGTACAGGTAGCGTGTTGCGCGACACGACACGCACATCGAAAGACATGCAGTCTAGTCGGTAATGATCCTTCCGCAGGTTCACCTACGGAAACCTTGTTACGACTTTTACTTCCTCTAAATGATCAAGTTTGGTCATCTTTCCGGTAGCATCGGCAACGACAGAGTCGATGCCGCGTACCAGTCCGAAGACCTCACTAAATCATTCAATCGGTAGTAGCGACGGGCGGTGTGTACAAAGGGCAGGGACGTAATCAACGCGAGCTTATGACTCGCGCTTACTGGGAATTCCTCGTTCATGGGGAACAATTGCAAGCCCCAATCCCTAGCACGAAGGAGGTTCAGCGGGTTACCCCGACCTTTCGGCCTAGGAAGACACGCTGATTCCTTCAGTGTAGCGCGCGTGCGGCCCAGAACATCTAAGGGCATCACAGACCTGTTATTGCTCAATCTCGTGCGGCTAGAAGCCGCCTGTCCCTCTAAGAAGAAAAGTAATCGCTGACAGCACGAAGGATGTCACGCGACTAGTTAGCAGGCTAGAGTCTCGTTCGTTATCGGAATTAACCAGACAAATCGCTCCACCAACTAAGAACGGCCATGCACCACCACCCACCGAATCAAGAAAGAGCTATCAATCTGTCAATCCTTCCGGTGTCCGGGCCTGGTGAGGTTTCCCGTGTTGAGTCAAATTAAGCCGCAGGCTCCACTCCTGGTGGTGCCCTTCCGTCAATTCCTTTAAGTTTCAGCTTTGCAACCATACTTCCCCCGGAACCCAAAAGCTTTGGTTTCCCGGAGGCTGCCCGCCGAGTCATCGGAGGAACTGCGGCGGATCGCTGGCTGGCATCGTTTATGGTTAGAACTAGGGCGGTATCTGATCGCCTTCGAACCTCTAACTTTCGTTCTTGATTAATGAAAACATACTTGGCAAATGCTTTCGCTTCTGTTCGTCTTGCGACGATCCAAGAATTTCACCTCTAACGTCGCAATACGAATGCCCCCGCCTGTCCCTATTAATCATTACCTCGGGTTCCGAAAACCAACAAAATAGAACCGAGGTCCTATTCCATTATTCCATGCACACAGTATTCAGGCGGGCTTGCCTGCTTTAAGCACTCTAATTTGTTCAAAGTAAACGTGCCGGCCCACCGAGACACTCAACAAAGAGCACCCTGGTAGGATTTAAACGGGGTCCGCCTCGGGACGCGAAAGCACCCCTTCGGCTCGCCCCACCGGCAGGACGTCCCACGATACATGCCAGTTAAACACCGACGGGCGGTGAACCAACAGCGTGGGACACAAATCCAACTACGAGCTTTTTAACCGCAACAACTTTAATATACGCTATTGGAGCTGGAATTACCGCGGCTGCTGGCACCAGACTTGCCCTCCAATAGATACTCGTTAAAGGATTTAAAGTGTACTCATTCCGATTACGGGGCCTCGGATGAGTCCCGTATCGTTATTTTTCGTCACTACCTCCCCGTGCCGGGAGTGGGTAATTTGCGCGCCTGCTGCCTTCCTTGGATGTGGTAGCCGTTTCTCAGGCTCCCTCTCCGGAATCGAACCCTGATTCCCCGTTACCCGTTACAACCATGGTAGGCGCAGAACCTACCATCGACAGTTGATAAGGCAGACATTTGAAAGATGCGTCGCCGGTACGAGGACCGTGCGATCAGCCCAAAGTTATTCAGAGTCACCAAGGCAAACGGACCAGACAAGCCAATCCGATTGGTTTTGATCTAATAAAAGCGTCCCTTCCATCTCTGGTCGGGACTCTGTTTGCATGTATTAGCTCTAGAATTACCACAGTTATCCAAGTAACGTGGGTACGATCTAAGGAACCATAACTGATTTAATGAGCCATTCGCGGTTTCACCTTAATGCGGCTTGTACTGAGACATGCATGGCTTAATCTTTGAGACAAGCATATGACTACTGGCAGGATCAACCAGGGAGCTGCGTCAACTAGAGCTGAGCAGCCGGCCGCCCGGGAGTGTGTCCCGGGGGCCCGCGCGAACACGCAAGCGTCCGCTCAATTATTCTGCAAACAGGAGGAGGCCGAGCTCCCCTGCACGATACACCTCGAAACCCTCTCAGGTCCCGGCGGCGCGCAGCGCCGTCCTAGGTACTTGGTCGGTTTCGAGAGAGGCGCAATCGCCCGGAGTTAGGCGAGTAGACGGTTTTAGTGCGAACACCCTTGCTCCCAACTGAGCTTGCCGCTGCCGACAGAGGCCCGGGAGCGTGCTGTCGTGGCATTGCCGGCGGGAGACAACACGCGCCACCTATGGTGACCGGCAGCTCCAACGCCAGCGCCACACAAGGGCAAAGCCCCACTTGGGTGCAGAAGCGAACTCTCCCAGCACAGCGCACGCGCCAACACGTCCGCACAACTGCGATACAAACCACCTGCGAGAACCGCTGGGGCGACCGAGCAGCAGACGGCGTCGCGGCGCCGAGTGCCAGGCGGCGGCGCATCCTCAACGCACACAGTCCTCAATCAGACCAGCACACTGCAGATGTCCACCGCGCTTCGCACCGGGCTCGGCTGAACCAACTTTGGCCGCCAGGCGCCGCGTGCAGGGTGCGCCGCAGCGTAGCTGCACCGCCTGCCGGGCCCGTCGGCTGGCGCTCCTGCCACTCGGCGCCCCCCACCAGCCGCCTGTTGCGCGTGCGCCCACGCAGCGCGCGGCCAACACGCCGGGCGGCCCCCCTTCACCGGCCGGGAACAGTCCCACCAAGCCACCGCCGCGTATCGCTTCATACCCACATGGACCTAGTCACGTGTGTGGATGTGGCGGGTACCGCTGAAACAACCGGTTAATAGCTGTACCGATCGTCGCCATCACAGATTCACCTCCAGCGTGAACAACCGCTCAACAACGGATTTCCAGTTCATTTGCGTATCTTGGGCAGTAAACGTAGATGTCCACCTACATTTGCGAATTCAACAATTCTTGCATGCCAGGATGTCATGTGTCACGACACGCTACATCAGACCACATACACACTGCGACATGTGCAGAAGAGAACACGTGGAAGGTGGCCCGCGCACGTATGCGATGTCCCTTCCGCGATCCACTGTCAACCGGCATCTGCGGCATGTCCCAGATATGGAACGCGGTCCACCAGGGTAGCACTTTGTGTGAGGCAATACGACAAAGTCGGAATACACGCGTCACTACATCAGACGGCTCACGCTGACCTGACCTGACCTGACCTGACCTGACCTGACTCACCGCACCACCACCCCCAGCGACCCAGGGTGACATACAATGCGTTCGTACGTTCCTCCCACACGCCTCTACGGCGTACCACAGTGCAACCTAGCTGTTATTGGGAGACGAGACAAGTAGCATCGAGCACAACATATGGAAATTGAGATTCGACACCGTTGGGCACAGCCAGCGTACGGTCACACGTATCACACTACTTCACTCTGTACGTAACGACCGATGATCGGTACAGCGTGTGGGTTACGCGTACGACATCAGCGGACAATGGACACAGACCATACCACGACGTACACTGAGGGCGTCGACATCTGAATGCAACTGAACAGCTGCGAGGCTCATTTAACACTCAAACGCCAGACCGACCAGCTTGAGAGGACAGAGACACAAAGAGGGGGACAGAGGGGGGGGGGCGGCGATATAGTCCTATTGCAGTACAATTGACAGTGGATAGCGGGAATATGTGGAAAGTAAGCAACACTCGCAAGACATCTACATGAGGATAACAACGACACCAGAGATTCCGAGCAGTGAACTATGTTAGGCAAAGGGACAACGTGGGTTAGGTTAAGGGACAACGTGGGTTAGGTTAAGGGACAACGTGGGTTAGGTTAAGGGACAACGTGGGTTAGGTTAAGGGACAACGTGGGTTAGGTTAAGGGACAACGTGGGTTAGGTTAAGGGACAACGTGGGTTAGGTTAAGGGACAACGTGGGTTAGGTTAAGGGACAACGTGGGTTAGGTTAAGGGACAACGTGGGTTAGGTTAAGGGACAACGTGGGTTAGGTTAAGGGACAAATTGAGTTAGGTTAAGGGACAACGTGGGTTAGGTTAAGGGACAAATTGAGTTAGGTTAAGGGACAAATTGAGTTAGGTTAAGGGACAAATTGAGTTAGGTTAAGGGACAAATTGAGTTAGGTTAAGGGACAACGTGGGTTAGGTTAAGGGACAAATTGAGTTAGGTTAAGGGACAAATTGAGTTAGGTTAAGGGACAAATTGAGTTAGGTTAAGGGACAAATTGAGTTAGGTTAAGGGACAAATTGAGTTAGGTTAAGGGACAAATTGAGTTAGGTTAAGGGACAACTTGAGTTAGGTTAAGGGACAACTTGAGTTAGGTTAAGGGACAACTTGAGTTAGGTTAAGGGACAACTTGAGTTAGGTTAAGGGACAACTTGAGTTAGGTTAAGGGACAACTTGAGTTAGGTTAAGGGACAACTTGAGTTAGGTTAAGGGACAACTTGAGTTAGGTTAAGGGACAACTTGAGTTAGGTTAAGGGACAACTTGAGTTAGGTTAAGGGACAACTTGAGTTAGGTTAAGGGACAACTT
>NW_026062599.1:0-2500 GCF_023897955.1 Schistocerca gregaria | reverse complement strand
CTGCTGTCTTAAGCAACCAACGCCTTTCATGGTTTCCCATGAGCGTCGATTCGGGCGCCTTAACTCGGCGTTTGGTTCATCCCACAGCGCCAGTTCTGCTTACCAAAAGTGGCCCACTTGGCACTCCGATCCGAGTCGTTTGCTCGCGGCTTCAGCATATCAAGCAAGCCGGAGATCTCACCCATTTAAAGTTTGAGAATAGGTTGAGGTCGTTTCGGCCCCAAGGCCTCTAATCATTCGCTTTACCGGATGAGACTCGTACGAGCACCAGCTATCCTGAGGGAAACTTCGGAGGGAACCAGCTACTAGATGGTTCGATTAGTCTTTCGCCCCTATACCCAGCTCCGACGATCGATTTGCACGTCAGAATCGCTACGGACCTCCATCAGGGTTTCCCCTGACTTCGTCCTGGCCAGGCATAGTTCACCATCTTTCGGGTCCCAACGTGTACGCTCTAGGTGCGCCTCACCTCGCAATGAGGACGAGACGCCCCGGGAGTGCGGAGGCCGCCGCCCCGTGAAGGGCGGGGAAGCCCCATCCTCCCTCGGCCCGCGCAAGGCGAGACCTTCACTTTCATTACGCCTTTAGGTTTCGTACAGCCCAATGACTCGCGCACATGTTAGACTCCTTGGTCCGTGTTTCAAGACGGGTCGTGAAATTGTCCAAAGCTGAAGCGCCGCTGACGGGAGCGATTATTCCGCCCGAGAGCATCCCGAGCCAACAGCGGCGCGGGTCCGGGGCCGGGCCAGGTAGGTCCGTCATCCGGGAAGAACCGCGCGCGCTTGCCGGGAGCCCGAGCGCCCAAAGGGGCGAATCGACTCCTCCAGATATACCGCCGAGCAGCCAGCCAGGACACCGGGGCTCTGCCCAACAGACGCGAACCGAGGCCCGCGGAAGGACAGGCTGCGCACCCGGGCCGTAGGCCGGCACCCAGCGGGTCGCGACGTCCTACTAGGGGAGAAGTGCGGCCCACCGCACACCGGAACGGCCCCACCCCGCGGCGAGTGGAAAGGCAACCGGACACGACCCCGCCGCGGATTGCTCCGCGCGGGCGGCCGGCCCCATCTGCCGAGGGCGGGGGCCAGTGGCCGGATGGGCGTGAATCTCACCCGTTCGACCTTTCGGACTTCTCACGTTTACCCCAGAACGGTTTCACGTACTTTTGAACTCTCTCTTCAAAGTTCTTTTCAACTTTCCCTCACGGTACTTGTTCGCTATCGGTCTCGTGGTCATATTTAGTCTCAGATGGAGTTTACCACCCACTTGGAGCTGCACTCTCAAGCAACCCGACTCGAAGGAGAGGTCCCGCCGACGCTCGCACCGGCCGCTACGGGCCTGGCACCCTCTACGGGCCGTGGCCTCATTCAAGTTGGACTTGGGCTCGGCGCGAGGCGTCGGGGTAGTGGACCCTCCCAAACACCACATGCCACGACAGGCGGCAGCCTGCGGGGTTCGGTGCTGGACTCTTCCCTGTTCGCTCGCCGCTACTGGGGGAATCCTTGTTAGTTTCTTTTCCTCCGCTTAGTAATATGCTTAAATTCAGCGGGTAGTCTCGCCTGCTCTGAGGTCGTTGTACGAGGTGTCGCACGCCACACCGCCAGCCGGCTGTGCACGCTACCGAGAAAGTACCGGTATGCGAACCGCCAGGCGACGGGCGCGCATCGCACGTTTAAGGAGACGCGGCCGGCCACACAGGCGACCACGACACTCCCACGTCTCCGAAGCGGGACAAACGCCGCGCGCTTCAGTATACGTAGCCGACCCTCAGCCAGACGTGGCCCGGGAACGGAATCCATGGACCGCAATGTGCGTTCGAAACGTCGATGTTCATGTGTCCTGCAGTTCACATGTCGACGCGCAATTTGCTGCGTTCTTCATCGACCCACGAGCCGAGTGATCCACCGTCCTGGGTGATCTTTTCCTTTTCAGTCTCCCACTGTCTCTTTCAAGACAGTAGCATTTGCGGGACTGAGGCGTCTGACGGCCCCTGTTCCACTATTTTTTTTTGTGTCCAACGGCCTCACAGCCGATGGGCGTCGTACGGCTCCACACCGGAGCGGACAGGCACTCGGGCGAACGTCATTCAAAACCGGCGCCAGGCGCTAGGTACCGCAGGCCAGCCGCTCCAGAGCTTCAGCGCTCGTACCACACAACAACACTTCCGCTAGTTTTGAGAGGCACGCGTGGTTCCGCACGCGGCGCACGGCCACTGCCGTACAGGTAGCGTGTTGCGCGACACGACACGACACGCACATCGAAAGACATGCAGTCTAGTCGGTAATGATCCTTCCGCAGGTTCACCTACGGAAACCTTGTTACGACTTTTACTTCCTCTAAATGATCAAGTTTGGTCATCTTTCCGGTAGCATCGGCAACGACAGAGTCGATGCCGCGTACCAGTCCGAAGACCTCACTAAATCATTCAATCGGTAGTAGCGACGGGCGGTGTGTACAAAGGGCAGGGACGTAATCAACGCGAGCTTATGACTCGCACTTACTG
>NW_026062598.1:0-26731 GCF_023897955.1 Schistocerca gregaria | reverse complement strand
ACACACGCGAGACAGATACCGACGAAAATCAGAGCAATTGGCCGGGAGGATCAAAAAGAGAGCTCCGAAAACCACCGTAGCGAGGCGTGGGAGGAAACGTTACGAGAAGCAGGAAGGGACCAGGAAAAATTCTGGAAATTTCTTAAAACTCGTAAACTAGACACGAAACATCTACATCTACATGGGGAAGGAACGACCCCACAGACCGAGCTGAAGCACTGGCGGATTCACTAGAAAGGCAATTCCAAGCACCAGAAGCGGTAGATGACGAAACTGATGACCACCAGGAAATGGTACTCAGAAGGGTAAAACCGCATCCTAAGTGCCCCGATCAGAACATCTTTCACAATCCAATAAACGCAGAAACCCCGTATCTTATCACATCACAAACATACACACATCCTAAGAAGGCATCAGGCCCAGATTCCATCAAACCGCAACTACTACATCACCTACCTCCAGCAACTATCAATTATCTATCTAACATCAATATATAATGCTTGCTTCAGACTAAACTACTTGGAAACAGGCCCGAGTCATCACATTACCAAAGCCAAACAAGGACTTATTATTTCCGCAAAACTATAGGCCAACTTCCTTGGAAAGGTTCTCGGAAAGCTCATTCAAACTGAACTGAAGAAATTCAATTCTTAAAGGATAACAACATAATCATCCCACAACAATTCCGATTCCGCGAAGAACACAGCACCACCCACCAGGTGACCAGACTAGTCGAGCACATATGTCAGGCCAGAAACATTAGACACAGTACTGGAGCAGTCCTGCTTGACATTGGAAAAGCATTCGGATAACGCCTTATCTACAAGCTCCACCAGTACAACTGCCCCATCCACATTATTGCTTCTTTTCTCCGCAACAGAGCATTCTATGTCCATGTACCAGGAGCGGCAAGTAACACTAGATCCATAGAGGCTGGAGTCCCGCAAGGCTCAGTGCTGGGGCCCATTCTCTACTCAATATACACAAACAAACAGCTGGGAGGACACTTGTCACTATTTGCAGACGACACTGCAGTCTACCGCAGCAGTTCTAACCTGCAATATAGAGTCACAAAAATAGAGCAACACCTACAATCCATCCAGAAATGGGCTAACCAAAAAAACAATAAACGCGGAGAAAACCCAAGCAATACAATACGATTCACATTCAAAAAGAATACCTCCTAACCTGCATATACGCCTCAGAAATAACAATCTTCCATGGTCAGGCACAATAAAGTATCTAGGCATCAAGCTGGACAAGAGGTTGACATTTAGAGACCATGTTACACACGTTTGTAACAAGGCTGCAGCAGCAATATTCAGACTGTACCCAATCATCAAAGGAAACAGAATAAATATGCGCGCCAAAAAGAAAATCTTCAAAACCGTCATAGGAACCAGCCATCACTTACGGCTCTGAAAAATCTCGTCAATGGCCGCAGACACCAAACATAACAAGAGTAAAAAAGGGTGCAGAACAAATACTTCAGAATTACTGCTGATGCCGGCCGGTACCAGACAAACCGAGACATATACACAAACCATAACATACTCAATCAAAATCCCGGAAATCATCCAAAGAAAAATCCATAAAGTTTTTTTTTTTTTTTTTTTTTGTTTTTTTTTCCACCAAACCACGGATTCGAACCACCCACTCATCAGAAATCTGGGACCAAAATCCACCCGACCCAAGAACGACATTTCCCATCACGACAAAACACCACAAACTACAACATACCATGATAAACAAAAATAAAATACAAACACCATAACACTCACTCAAACAAACAAACATCTACACACACCCAAGAGACCCTATCATCCCATCATTTTGTTACCCAACATAATCAGACAGAAGGCAGGGATCAAGGACAGATCCGGTCCTTCGAGTACAGGGGGTAAAAAATACCCATCAGACCAGCTCTCTCTCTCTCTCTCCTCCTCGCTTCTCCGTGCCGACGCTGCCCCGCACACGCGTTCGCGTTCGCGTTCGCGCTCGCGTTCGGCCGACACCACACGACAGGTCTTTGGGGCCCCGCCACTGCGCACACGCACGCCTCCTCCTCTTCCTTAGTTCTTTTTCGCTTTTCTTTTCTCCCCCGCCCCCCGCTCTCACCGCCACATCATCCCGCAACCCTTGGGGCATGTTTCCCAACATCAACGCGCCCCAATTCCACTCTCTGCCCGTGCCGCACTCTCCACTTTGCTTCTCCCCGTCCCCTACACACACGACTACCGAAACCCCGGTTGACACACCTTCTCGTAGGACAGGGGTGCGTGCGTGCGTGCGTGCGTTGTCTTGACGGTGACAGCAACAGCAACGGATCCGTCCATCCCATTCCCCCCCACTCGGTAAAGAACCATGTTCAACCCACACTACACAACAAGGGGGGCACACACGAACGCGAAAGAAAGGGCAGGGCAGGGGCAACTATCTCGTACACATTCTTCCTCAGAACCCACATATCGCATCAACGAACGGCAGGCCAATTGCGGACTCAGCCGTGTCAGGCAAATCCAACCCAACCAACACCTCCCACGGAAACCCTGACACTGATCCAGCAGTACGTCCACATACATCGCCACACCAAATACGGGTGACGAGTGAGCAACAAATGGAACAATACACAACAAGGGCTGACCTAATAAAAACTGCACGTCACGTCATACCTTCCAGACAGACGCAGTTCCGACGGGACGGCGGAACCGTATACGTACCTTTCAGCCACAACAACCGACCGACTGGACACGCCCGCGTCTCCAGCCAGCCAACCACCAGGGCCACACAGCCCGCAAGTTTCAGCGTCAACACTTCTTAACGTACGTTGCAAACTTTTCAAAACATTGCACACACACACACACACACACACACACACACACCACGAAAAGCGTCAACCTCTCTCACACTGGATACACTCAACACTTTTTGTCGGCGGAGCTTGAGGGCCAACGGTTGACACACCCCCACCGGCCACACAGGTTTCCCTTTGAAAATTGCAGTGACGGAGGAGACGCGGCATTACGAGAGGGTTGTTTCCGAGAGCGCGAGCTGGACGGAGCTGCGGCGCCGCCGCCGCCGCCGCCGCCGCCGCCGAGGGGTAATGAACGCACGCGATGCCGCATGACAGCCCATCACCCAAAGTTTCACCCACAACTGCACAGGTCGCACCCCCTTTTCGCGCCATACTAGTGTCGATCGTCAATTACAGCTGACGGTGTTCGCATTTGCCACTTGACGAGAGGGGGGGGGGGGGGGGGGAAAAGAAAACAAACATCTGACACGCCATGTGTTTCTCTCTCTCTCTGTTACATCTAGGTCATTCGGCAGCCACTGTAAAAAAAAAAAAAAAAAAAAAAAAAAAAAAAAAAAAATATTTTTACGACATGGTTGGGTAAGTGATTTAAAGACAACAATTGTGGGTCACACACCATAGACCATTTCGATAGTGTTCTTGTTCTTCTCTTTTTCCTTTTTTTATCGCTCAATTGAAATCAAACCTGGGGATGATGCAATGCTGCGATATGGCACAACCGTCGTCCATTGTACACAACTCGGGAACAAAAAGAAACCAATTCAGGGAACGTTCGTTCCTTCACAACGTTTCTTTCAACGCACTTGGTCTTTACCATCCTGTATATTCAACACACATTTCCTTTCATCAAACTAGGGCATTTCCATAACAGTATTTGCAATACTGCTTCTTCGACGTCATTTCACCATCTTAACTAGAGACAAACAAACAAGAAAATAGCAAAACAGCCTTGAGAACCCCGTCCACCAAATTTCAGTTAGCACGGCATCCAAGATTCTTTTCCGGGGAGTGCAGTGCAGCTGACGCTGCTCAGACCATATACCGTCGCCAGTCTCACTCAACTCTTGCGCATTCCATTCTACGCTACGTGACTATGCAAAAATGAATGAATCAAACCCGCCCAGAGAGCGTCTTGTGCGAGGGGACACACGATATAGAGAACAACAAAACACACAGGGGACACCACCACAGTTGGAGAGAACGTTTCCACCACGGCAGCCGCGCCGTTACGCGCTTTTTTTTTTTCCTCCCCCCCACTGCACACCTCCGACACCACGGGAACGTTCACCGTCCCGTTGCCCTACACTGGCGTTTCTTTTCAACCCCCCACCCTATTCCTCGCTCCCCGGACATTCGACCGATCACAAAGTGCAACCTCTCGTTACCGTCGGGTGCCCCTCTTCATCCCCGGGGCGCCAACAACAAAACAAAAACACCACCGACGCCGTCGTCTCGCGTCACCTCACTCAACTGAGCGGAAAATACACGTACATCCAGAATGACGACACCGCCTCCAGACGTCAGACGTCAGGTCGAAAGAGGGCACCGTACGTCGTGGCGCGTGGTCTCCTAACTCACCTCGCGCGTACAAATACAATGCAATGCGTGTCTCCTCACGTTCACACACACCTCCACGCTCCACTTTTACGTCGCCCAACCAACCAACTACTAACTTAACCCACCCGCTCGGCGTAGGAAGCAGCTGTAGGCGGCAACGTGTTTCTCACCCTCGCCACCAACGGTGTGACATCCGACAATCGCGGTTTGCTTTCCGTTCCACACCTCCGGCCATACCATACAAAGGGGACAAAAAAAAAAAAAAAATATATATATCAAACAAGCCAACTCCAGCGATCCGCCCCCCTAACACCAACACGTCTCGAAACACCCACGCCCACGACCCGGCTGTGGCCTAAAGTGCGTATCCCAACGTCACACCAAAACCAAAGGCGCCGGCGCCGCACCACACCACACCACAAGCTACAGCTACAGCTGTGCCGCCCGTCCACCCGCTCACAACAACAACAACAACAACAACAACAATTCCGCCCTTCCCGCAAAGGCATTTTGGTGGCCCTGAAAAGGGCCGTTTTTTCTTTTCTTCGCCGCGCCGCGGACGAGCCTCCTATTTCCAAGAGCCACCTCCTTACTTGGAGCTCGTGTACTTGGTCACCGCCTTCGTGCCCTCGCTCACCGCGTGCTTGGCCAGCTCGCCAGGCAGCAAGAGCCGCACAGCGGTCTGGATCTCGCGGGACGTGATGGTCGAGCGCTTGTTGTAGTGCGCCAGGCGAGAAGCCTCGGCCGCAATGCGCTCGAAAATGTCGTTCACGAAGCTGTTCATGATGCTCATCGCCTTCGAAGAGATGCCCGTGTCAGGGTGCACCTGCTTCAGCACCTTGTAGATGTAGATGGCATAGCTCTCCTTCCTCTTGCGCTTCTTCTTCTTGTCGCCCTTCGAAATGTTCTTCTGCGCCTTGCCAGCCTTCTTGGCGGCTTTCCCGCTAGTCTTGGGCGGCATCACGAACAACAGGCAGGCAGGCAGGCAGGCAGGCAGGCAGGCAGGCACGCGCAGTCAGTCAGTCAGTCAGGCGCTCCGCTCCAGTCAGCGTCTCCCCACACAGTGGCACCCGCCGCACGCCGCCGCCGCACCTTTACCAGCTCGCCCTGCTGCGGCCGCCGACCAATGGGGCGCGCGCGCAACCGGCCGCCGCACCCGAGCCCATAAAGGACCCCCACCCCGCCGGCGCCGGCACGCACTCCGCTGCTCGACTCGCTGCGGCTCGCACCGTTTGGGGCGTTGTGCTTTTTCTTTCTCGCTTCTTTCCAAACTAGCCCATCGCCATGTCCGGACGCGGAAAGGGAGGCAAAGTCAAGGGCAAGTCAAAGTCCCGCTCAAGCAGGGCTGGGCTCCAGTTCCCGGTCGGCAGAATCCACCGCCTCCTGCGCAAGGGAAACTACGCCGAGCGCGTCGGCGCCGGGGCGCCCGTCTACCTCGCCGCCGTCATGGAGTACCTCGCGGCTGAGGTGCTCGAGCTGGCCGGAAACGCGGCCCGCGACAACAAGAAGACGCGCATCATCCCGCGCCACCTGCAGCTCGCCATACGCAACGACGAGGAGCTCAACAAGCTCTTGTCGGGCGTCACCATCGCACAGGGAGGTGTCCTGCCCAACATCCAGGCCGTCCTGCTGCCAAAGAAGACCGAGAAGAAGGCCTAAAAGAGAGACAGCGCAATCGGCAACCGCCGCGTGCTCCCTTGGCACGCAGCGCGCCATTTGCCGCCTCGGCTCAAAAAACAAAACACAATCGGCCCTTTTCAGGGCCACCACACAAACCTACGTCCAAAGCAGAATTCCAGTCGTTCGTCGCACCACTTTTCTCTCTCTCTCTCTCTCTCTCTCTCTCTCTCTCTCTCTCTCTGTGTACGGTTTTTTTTTCCTTCTTACACACACAGGCGCCGCCATCTTGTACACACGTACTTGGCCACCTCCTCCACTCAACTCCACGCACGCACAGTCTCGCGACCATTAACCAGCACACGTGGCGCACAACAACACACCTCAAAAATAACCCCTCGGCGCTCAGCCGCGCCGCAACACACAGCCCATCCACCGACAAGAAGCATACAAGCAAAGAGGGAGGGGAAGGAAGGAAGGAAGGAGCTCACACAACGCAAGGGCACGCTTCCTTCCCTCCCAACCGCACCGCACACCACGTCAAAAAAAACTCCAAACAAAACTAAAAGGCCAAGTAGACTAAAAAGGAAAAGAAAAACCAGCAACACAGACTCTTTCGCACTTTTCAACTTCCGAACACTGTGGTGGCCCTGAAAAGGGCCGTTTTTCAATCTATCTCTCTTTCCTTCCTTCGGTCTCACACCGCCTAACCGCCGAAACCGTACAGGGTGCGCCCCTGCCTCTTCAGGGCGTACACCACGTCCATGGCCGTCACAGTCTTGCGCTTGGCGTGCTCAGTGTACGTCACCGCGTCGCGGATCACGTTCTCCAGGAACACCTTCAGCACTCCGCGCGTCTCCTCGTAGATCAGACCAGAGATGCGCTTCACGCCGCCCCTGCGCGCCAGGCGGCGGATCGCGGGCTTCGTGATGCCCTGGATGTTGTCGCGCAACACCTTGCGGTGCCGCTTGGCGCCACCCTTGCCGAGCCCCTTTCCTCCCTTGCCGCGGCCTGTCATTCTTCTTCTTCAAGCGTCTCAACCACAATAATATAAAAAACAGAAAGCAAGGCAAGCTCCTCACCCGGCGCTAGCGAGTCGGCTACGGTTGTGGCGCCCAGCGCGCGCGCCGCCCCCCTATATAGACTCTGGGGCCCCGCGGCCCGCCCTCCCCTCCCCCCACCACCGCGCACCGAGGGCATATAAGCGCAGCACCCGGGGCGCGCGGGCCCGTTGTCAAGGCAGCACCGGACGCCGTCGCGCACGCATATCCTCCACGCCGCATCCGCATCCGCAGTAGCCATGGCCCGGACAAAGCAAACGGCCCGCAAGTCCACCGGCGGAAAGGCGCCGCGCAAACAGCTCGCCACCAAGGCGGCGAGGAAGAGCGCGCCCGCCACCGGCGGCGTCAAGAAGCCCCACCGCTACAGGCCGGGCACCGTCGCCCTGCGAGAAATCAGGCGCTACCAGAAGAGCACAGAGCTGCTCATCCGCAAGCTGCCATTCCAGCGCCTAGTGCGCGAGATCGCCCAGGACTTCAAGACCGACCTGCGCTTCCAGAGCTCCGCAGTCATGGCCCTGCAGGAGGCCAGCGAGGCCTACCTCGTCGGCCTCTTCGAAGACACCAACCTGTGCGCAATCCACGCCAAGCGAGTCACCATCATGCCCAAGGACATCCAGCTCGCGCGCCGCATCCGCGGCGAGCGCGCCTAAACCCGCACACCGCCAAACAAACAAAACGGCCCTTTTCAGGGCCACTAACGTCTCTCCGTCGCGAGCAAAACTTTGTCGGTCGCAACGACTAGTTCCCCACTCACTCTCCAGTCCAGTCGTCCCACCCCCGGCCCGGCCCGGCGCCGCCGTTTCCAAAAAAAAGAAAAAAGCACCGCACCGGCCGAACCAAGTCGCAAGCGTCAATAGCGCCACCCACACAGGCCACGGCACAAAACGTGACGCCCGGAAAGCAAAGCAAAGCAAAAAAGACTATTCCAAAACCACCACCAAGACAAACAAACAAACAAACGCGGCGCAAAATAAATAGGTAAAAAATAATAAAAGTAAAATACACTTTGTGTAACACCAACCGCGGCGCCGCCGCCCACGCCCGCCAACGACCCCACAATCCAACCACCATCCACACATGAAACAAACAAACGCCAGCAAGCAAGACAGACAGACAGACAACAAGGCAACCGACCGACCACGACACGACACGACAATCAACACCTTCCCGACGTGCTTTGATGGCCCTGAGAAGGGCCGTTTTTGTTTTTGTCCGGGACCGCGCGACAGCCTCTGGTTGCGCGCCGGCCTCCAGGCGACGGTGTCAACCGCCAACCCTTCCCTGCCCTTTTTACTTCTTCTTCTTGGGCGAAGCCTTCGCCTTAGACGGCGTCGCCGTCGCCTTCTTCGGGCGCGGCGCCTTCGGCTTCTTCGTCGGAACCTTGGCGGCCTTCTTCGCCTTCGACGGCGACTTGGCCTTGGCCGGCTTGGCCGCAGCCGCCTTCTTCGCACCCGCGGGAGCGGCCGACGCCGCAGACGCCTTCTTGGCGGCGCCCGCCTTCCGACCGGTCGCCGCCTTCACGCCGCCAGCCTTCTTTGCGCCGGCCGCACGGGCCCCCTTCTTCTCCTTGCTGGCCGGAGCGGCGCGCTTCTTCTTCGCACCACCGCCGCCACCACGAGCCTTGCCGCCCTCGGCCGCCCCGCCGCCGGCGCCGGCAAGCTTGAAAGAGCCCGACGCGCCCTTCCCCTTCGTCTGCACCAGCTCGCCAGCCACGACGGCCGACTTGAGGTACTTCTTGATAAAGGGCGCCAGCTTCTCCGCGTCCAGCTTGTAGTGCGCGGCAATGTACTTCTTGATCGCCTGCAGCGACGACCCGCCGCGCTCCTTCAGACTCTTGATGGCGGCCGTCACCATCTCAGAGGTGCGCGGGTGCGCAGGCTTGGCGCGCGGCTTCTTCGCAGACGACGCAGACTTGGCCTTCTTCGTAGTGCCGGTGGCGGCGGGTGCCGCGGCAGTCTCGTTCGTAGCCGCCTGGTCTGCCATCTTTTGCCTGTTCTCTTTTCTTTTTTCCCCTTGCTTTCGCTTCCTTCTCTCCTTCGACGACGCACAACAGCGAGGGGCGCGCAGCAGAGAATAGCCGCGCACGCGCCTGGCCCAGCCAGTGTCGCGGGCGGGCGCGGACGGCCGAGAGAGCGGCCGCCACTCGGCGCGCCGCCGCGCCGCCGCGCCGCGCCTCCCGCGCTTGCTACCGCCCAACGTCCGACAGCCTGCGCGGAGCAGCCCCCAACCTGCGCCGCAACCACCCGCGCCATTCAAACCACCGAGGATGGGGCTACACACACCGACACCACGGTCGCCAACCAGTCGCCGCGGCGGCGCCGCAAACCACGGCCAAACTGCAGCCACCGCGCGCCACAGCCTGGGTCGGCCCGCCGAGAATCGCCGCCCCCGCCCAAATGCCGCCCCCACAGCCCCAGCCGACGACCCGCCACAATGGCCAAACCTTCGTCAAAACTCCCACACCGTCGCCGCGGCAGCCCGGCCACCGCGGCCGGCGCCACAGCCACACGAGCCGAGTCGTGCGGCGATGACGGCCGTGCACAAACGCACCTCCGCCGCCCCATCGCCTTCCGCCGTTTTCCCGATCGGCCCGCAGCCGTCGGGCCACGGCCGCGGGCCGTCCTCCTCCTCTCGCCTCGCCCGCCAACACCCACAGCCCTTCCAACACATTTTTTTTTTCTTTTTTCTTTTTTTTTTTCTACTTTTTTACGATCGCCGCCTGCGCAACATGGCACCGGCCGACGGAGCGCCAACCCCCCCGCCACAGGCGAAAACAAGACAACGATAAACAAACAAACAAAATAAATTACCAGCCAGCCCCAACTACAGACACACCGAATCTGCCCTCACAGCCGACCTTACACGCCTCAACGTCAAAACAAAGGTGGTTTCTTTCTTTCAACGGTTACCTTACCTTAGGTTACGTCAGGTTAGGCTAAGAAGGCGTCAGGGTTAGGTTAAGCGTTGACGTGACGTCACGTCTTAACGTAGGCGTTAAGCTAAGGTTGCGGTCACGTACGTTAGGTTAAGGCGACTTGGGGGTTGGCCTAAGGGCTTACGTTAGGTTACGTTAGTTTAGGTGGCTGCGTTAACGGCTTAAAGAAGTTTAGGAGGTTAAGGCGTCGAGGCGGCCGCACCCCCTTAGCTGCTGCGGCTCGGCCACGCCACGCCACGCCACGCCACGCTTTGGGGTTTCATAAGGTCGCGCGGCGGGTCGTCGGCACGCCGCAAAGGACAAAACTGCAAGACGACGTCGAAAAACAAACAACAGGTAAAAAATAAATAAGTAAAAATAAACGACGCCGACAGGCGGGGATCAGCAGAACGAGCAGATTCCGGAGAGCGAACGAGACACACACGCACGCACGCACACACACACACACACACACAAACCCCCCCGAGCCGAGAGAGCACAGCACCACCACGTGTCGGCCTCCGCTCACCCGACTCGGCTGGGCTGGGCTGGGCTGGGCTGGGCTGGGCTGGGCTGGGCTGGCGGCCGGGCCGGATGCACGTGCACGTACACGTACGGCTACAGCCACTACCCGTACACAGCCGCTCTTCACGCAACACCAGCCAAATGGCGCGCCCGCGGCTCGTCGCGGTCGCAACGCCACGCCGGCACACTTTCGGCACCACCGTCTTCGCGCGCACCGCAAACAAAAACGCAGCCGACACACACAGAAAAAAAAAAAAAACAACACAGAGCGCGAGAGACGGGCGGCGGCGCACCTTTCGCCAGCCGGCAGGCAATCGACTCGCCCAGTACGACAAACGTGCACGCCACCCCACCCACCAACCAACCAGTCGTCGTCGTCGTCGTCCCGAAATCAAACAAACTCTCAAAAGGCACAGCCCCTGCTGCCAACGGACGCAGGCGCCACGCAGCTCCCTTCCCGCCACACTCGATTCGCAGCGCAACTCACCCGGCACACCGTCAAACGACGGGCTGGGCTCGCCGCATCGCCGCAACCTACACACCTTCCCCGCCACGACGCACAGCCCCACCAGACGCCCGTGCCGCAACGACACTACCGCACTACTCCTCTCGCCCTTGCCATACACGACACAACACGCCAAAAAATGAAAATCCAAATACAAACAAAAACACCGCCCCCACGACCCAAACACATGCACGGCGCGCCAACACACGCGAGGCAAGGCACGCAGCAAACGGCGTCCCCTCCGCGTCGCGCCATCAACCTACACACACAAGGCAACACCAACAACAAACAGCCAGCCAGCCAGCCAGCCAGCCAGCCCCACTCTCACGCCGCAAAAACAGAAAACACACCGAAACCGCCAAACGCCGCACATTCGCGCTTCGCACTCACCACACACCTCTCGGCATCCGTTTCGCACACAACGACGCGACGCACAATACATCATCACGGGCTACGCACGCACACCGCGACCCACTTTTTTACGACGCCCTCGCCAGAGCACACGTGCCCACGCCCACACACAGTCGACACAACGACGCAGCGCGCAGCAGACGCGGCCGCAACACATACCTCCCCGACGACGCGCCAACACCGCCAGCCACTGCTCACTCGCCCAAGCAACCCGTGCACACAACTGCCACACGCGTCCACCACGCCGCCGCCAACCACCCGCCCGCCAGGGGGCGCTCACGTCCGCGACAACAGCGCGGCACCGCCGGACCGGGCCGAACCGAGCCGAGCCGCCGCCTCCTCTCCACTCGGCACGCCACGTCCTGCTTGCAAAACACATGGCTCGTCCCTCTGTACACACAACGCGCCTGCCTGCGGTCGCCGCCGGCATCTATCTACCTGCGCATCGGAGCCAGGCCGGCAAGCCCACACTTAAATAATGCACTTCACCAGCCAAACAAACCCACTCTTCCTTTCTTTGCACAGCGCATGCAACAGCAGCCCCAGGAGCCGGGCCCGCCGCCAGCGTCTCCTCCTCCTCTGGGCACAGCCAGCCAGCCGTTCCCACCGCCCCGCCCCTGCTCTGCAGAACAAGAAAAAACGAAAAAGTACCAACACACGCACCCAAAGCGTAAGCCAGACAAGACCAGCCTCTCCAAGGCCACACACACGCAAAAAAACAAAAAAAAACAAAAACACTACAACAAAATAAAATAAAATGAAAAAGAAAAAGCAAGCTGTCGCCTCGCCCCCGCCCGTCCCCCCACCCCACCACATTCGCCCCCTCCGCTTGTTTTCCTTTCTACAATTTCCCTCTTTTCCACCCAATATCCCGCCGCGGTTTACGGGCACCGGCCGATTTTGCGCCCGCCCACATGTGTGCCTACTCCCCACCACCATTCCCTCCGCAGCCCGCAGCCCGCAGCCCGCAGCCCGCAGCCCGCTTTTCCCCCCTCCCTGCCCACACCACACCACACCACACCACACCACACCACACCACACCACACCACACCGACGGTGCTGACGTCGACACGCACCCAAGACAGGGGCCACGACCGTCTTTTTTCCTGGGCCCATCCCCGCACCGCACCTCCTTCCAATCATCAACGCTGTGGCGCCTGTGTCCGCGCGAGACGCGTGCGCGCCGCCTCTCTCAACATCCGTCCGCCGGCCGGCCCGTTTTTCGGCCCCCAGGCCATCCGTCAACCACCACTGCCCCTGCCCGCCCCGCACCACACCACACACCGCTGCTTGCCCCGGCCGTTGCCACCAAAGGCGCCAACCGCAGCCCGCGCGCGCCAGAAAGAGATGGCAAAACTACAGGGACCCAGCCGACCGACGAAAATCAGAGCAATTGGCCGGGAGGATCAAAAAGAGAGCTCCGAAAACCACCGTAGCGAGGCGTGGGAGGAAACGTTACGAGAAGCAGGAAGGGACCAGGAAAAATTCTGGAAATTTCTTAAAACTCGTAAACACGCGATCTAGTGTTGTTACATCTACATGGGGAAGGAACGACCCCACAGACCGAGCTGAAGCACTGGCGGATTCACTAGAAAGGCAATTCCAAGCACCAGAAGCGGTAGATGACGAAACTGATGACCACCAGGAAATGGTACTCAGAAGGGTAAAACCGCATCCTAAGTGCCCCGATCAGAACATCTTTCACAATCCAATAAACGCAGAAACCCCGTATCTTATCACATCACAAACATACACACATCCTAAGAAGGCATCAGGCCCAGATTCCATCAAACCGCAACTACTACATCACCTACCTCCAGCAACTATCAATTATCTATCTAACATCAATATATAATGCTTGCTTCAGACTAAACTACTTGGAAACAGGCCCGAGTCATCACATTACCAAAGCCAAACAAGGACTTATTATTTCCGCAAAACTATAGGCCAACTTCCTTGGAAAGGTTCTCGGAAAGCTCATTCAAACTGAACTGAAGAAATTCAATTCTTAAAGGATAACAACATAATCATCCCACAACAATTCCGATTCCGCGAAGAACACAGCACCACCCACCAGGTGACCAGACTAGTCGAGCACATATGTCAGGCCAGAAACATTAGACACAGTACTGGAGCAGTCCTGCTTGACATTGGAAAAGCATTCGGATAACGCCTTATCTACAAGCTCCACCAGTACAACTGCCCCATCCACATTATTGCTTCTTTTCTCCGCAACAGAGCATTCTATGTCCATGTACCAGGAGCGGCAAGTAACACTAGATCCATAGAGGCTGGAGTCCCGCAAGGCTCAGTGCTGGGGCCCATTCTCTACTCAATATACACAAACAAACAGCTGGGAGGACACTTGTCACTATTTGCAGACGACACTGCAGTCTACCGCAGCAGTTCTAACCTGCAATATAGAGTCACAAAAATAGAGCAACACCTACAATCCATCCAGAAATGGGCTAACCAAAAAAACAATAAACGCGGAGAAAACCCAAGCAATACAATACGATTCACATTCAAAAAGAATACCTCCTAACCTGCATATACGCCTCAGAAATAACAATCTTCCATGGTCAGGCACAATAAAGTATCTAGGCATCAAGCTGGACAAGAGGTTGACATTTAGAGACCATGTTACACACGTTTGTAACAAGGCTGCAGCAGCAATATTCAGACTGTACCCAATCATCAAAGGAAACAGAATAAATATGCGCGCCAAAAAGAAAATCTTCAAAACCGTCATAGGAACCAGCCATCACTTACGGCTCTGAAAAATCTCGTCAATGGCCGCAGACACCAAACATAACAAGAGTAAAAAAGGGTGCAGAACAAATACTTCAGAATTACTGCTGATGCCGGCCGGTACCAGACAAACCGAGACATATACACAAACCATAACATACTCAATCAAAATCCCGGAAATCATCCAAAGAAAAATCCATAAAGTTTTTTTTTTTTTTTTTTTTTGTTTTTTTTCCACCAAACCACGGATTCGAACCACCCACTCATCAGAAATCTGGGACCAAAATCCACCCGACCCAAGAACGACATTTCCCATCACGACAAAACACCACAAACTACAACATACCATGATAAACAAAAATAAAATACAAACACCATAACACTCACTCAAACAAACAAACATCTACACACACCCAAGAGACCCTATCATCCCATCATTTTGTTACCCAACATAATCAGACAGAAGGCAGGGATCAAGGACAGATCCGGTCCTTCGAGTACAGGGGGTAAAAAATACCCATCAGACCAGCTCTCTCTCTCTCTCTCCTCCTCGCTTCTCCGTGCCGACGCTGCCCCGCACACGCGTTCGCGTTCGCGTTCGCGCTCGCGTTCGGCCGACACCACACGACAGGTCTTTGGGGCCCCGCCACTGCGCACACGCACGCCTCCTCCTCTTCCTTAGTTCTTTTTCGCTTTTCTTTTCTCCCCCGCCCCCCGCTCTCACCGCCACATCATCCCGCAACCCTTGGGGCATGTTTCCCAACATCAACGCGCCCCAATTCCACTCTCTGCCCGTGCCGCACTCTCCACTTTGCTTCTCCCCGTCCCCTACACACACGACTACCGAAACCCCGGTTGACACACCTTCTCGTAGGACAGGGGTGCGTGCGTGCGTGCGTGCGTTGTCTTGACGGTGACAGCAACAGCAACGGATCCGTCCATCCCATTCCCCCCCACTCGGTAAAGAACCATGTTCAACCCACACTACACAACAAGGGGGGCACACACGAACGCGAAAGAAAGGGCAGGGCAGGGGCAACTATCTCGTACACATTCTTCCTCAGAACCCACATATCGCATCAACGAACGGCAGGCCAATTGCGGACTCAGCCGTGTCAGGCAAATCCAACCCAACCAACACCTCCCACGGAAACCCTGACACTGATCCAGCAGTACGTCCACATACATCGCCACACCAAATACGGGTGACGAGTGAGCAACAAATGGAACAATACACAACAAGGGCTGACCTAATAAAAACTGCACGTCACGTCATACCTTCCAGACAGACGCAGTTCCGACGGGACGGCGGAACCGTATACGTACCTTTCAGCCACAACAACCGACCGACTGGACACGCCCGCGTCTCCAGCCAGCCAACCACCAGGGCCACACAGCCCGCAAGTTTCAGCGTCAACACTTCTTAACGTACGTTGCAAACTTTTCAAAACATTGCCACACACACACACACACACACACACACACACACCACGAAAAGCGTCAACCTCTCTCACACTGGATACACTCAACACTTTTTGTCGGCGGAGCTTGAGGGCCAACGGTTGACACACCCCCACCGGCCACACAGGTTTCCCTTTGAAAATTGCAGTGACGGAGGAGACGCGGCATTACGAGAGGGTTGTTTCCGAGAGCGCGAGCTGGACGGAGCTGCGGCGCCGCCGCCGCCGCCGCCGCCGCCGCCGAGGGGTAATGAACGCACGCGATGCCGCATGACAGCCCATCACCCAAAGTTTCACCCACAACTGCACAGGTCGCACCCCCTTTTCGCGCCATACTAGTGTCGATCGTCAATTACAGCTGACGGTGTTCGCATTTGCCACTTGACGAGAGGGGGGGGGGGGGGGGGGGGGGAAAAGAAAACAAACATCTGACACGCCATGTGTTTCTCTCTCTCTCTGTTACATCTAGGTCATTCGGCAGCCACTGTAAAAAAAAAAAAAAAAAAAAAAAAAAAAAAAAAAAAAAAAATATTTTTACGACATGGTTGGGTAAAGTGATTTAAAGACAACAATTGTGGGTCACACACCATAGACCATTTCGATAGTGTTCTTGTTCTTCTCTTTTTCCTTTTTTTATCGCTCAATTGAAATCAAACCTGGGGATGATGCAATGCTGCGATATGGCACAACCGTCGTCCATTGTACACAACTCGGGAACAAAAAGAAACCAATTCAGGGAACGTTCGTTCCTTCACAACGTTTCTTTCAACGCACTTGGTCTTTACCATCCTGTATATTCAACACACATTTCCTTTCATCAAACTAGGGCATTTCCATAACAGTATTTGCAATACTGCTTCTTCGACGTCATTTCACCATCTTAACTAGAGACAAACAATCAAGAAAATAGCAAAACAGCCTTGAGAACCCCGTCCACCAAATTTCAGTTAGCACGGCATCCAAGATTCTTTTCCGGGGAGTGCAGTGCAGCTGACGCTGCTCAGACCATATACCGTCGCCAGTCTCACTCAACTCTTGCGCATTCCATTCTACGCTACGTGACTATGCAAAAATGAATGAATCAAACCCGCCCAGAGAGCGTCTTGTGCGAGGGGACACACGATATAGAGAACAACAAAACACACAGGGGACACCACCACAGTTGGAGAGAACGTTTCCACCACGGCAGCCGCGCCGTTACGCGCTTTTTTTTTTTCCTCCCCCCCACTGCACACCTCCGACACCACGGGAACGTTCACCGTCCCGTTGCCCTACACTGGCGTTTCTTTTCAACCCCCCACCCTATTCCTCGCTCCCCGGACATTCGACCGATCACAAAGTGCAACCTCTCGTTACCGTCGGGTGCCCCTCTTCATCCCCGGGGCGCCAACAACAAAACAAAAACACCACCGACGCCGTCGTCTCGCGTCACCTCACTCAACTGAGCGGAAAATACACGTACATCCAGAATGACGACACCGCCTCCAGACGTCAGACGTCAGGTCGAAAGAGGGCACCGTACGTCGTGGCGCGTGGTCTCCTAACTCACCTCGCGCGTACAAATACAATGCAATGCGTGTCTCCTCACGTTCACACACACCTCCACGCTCCACTTTTACGTCGCCCAACCAACCAACTACTAACTTAACCCACCCGCTCGGCGTAGAAGCAGCTGTAGGCGGCAACGTGTTTCTCACCCTCGCCACCAACGGTGTGACATCCGACAATCGCGGTTTGCTTTCCGTTCCACACCTCCGGCCATACCATACAAAGGGGACAAAAAAAAAAAAAAAAATATATATATCAAACAAGCCAACTCCAGCGATCCGCCCCCCTAACACCAACACGTCTCGAAACACCCACGCCCACGACCCGGCTGTGGCCTAAAGTGCGTATCCCAACGTCACACCAAAACCAAAGGCGCCGGCGCCGCACCACACCACACCACAAGCTACAGCTACAGCTGTGCCGCCCGTCCACCCGCTCACAACAACAACAACAACAACAACAACAATTCCGCCCTTCCCGCAAAGGCATTTTGGTGGCCCTGAAAAGGGCCGTTTTTTCTTTTCTTCGCCGCGCCGCGGACGAGCCTCCTATTTCCAAGAGCCACCTCCTTACTTGGAGCTCGTGTACTTGGTCACCGCCTTCGTGCCCTCGCTCACCGCGTGCTTGGCCAGCTCGCCAGGCAGCAAGAGCCGCACAGCGGTCTGGATCTCGCGGGACGTGATGGTCGAGCGCTTGTTGTAGTGCGCCAGGCGAGAAGCCTCGGCCGCAATGCGCTCGAAAATGTCGTTCACGAAGCTGTTCATGATGCTCATCGCCTTCGAAGAGATGCCCGTGTCAGGGTGCACCTGCTTCAGCACCTTGTAGATGTAGATGGCATAGCTCTCCTTCCTCTTGCGCTTCTTCTTCTTGTCGCCCTTCGAAATGTTCTTCTGCGCCTTGCCAGCCTTCTTGGCGGCTTTCCCGCTAGTCTTGGGCGGCATCACGAACAAACAGGCAGGCAGGCAGGCAGGCAGGCAGGCAGGCAGGCACGCGCAGTCAGTCAGTCAGTCAGGCGCTCCGCTCCAGTCAGCGTCTCCCCACACAGTGGCACCCGCCGCACGCCGCCGCCGCACCTTTACCAGCTCGCCCTGCTGCGGCCGCCGACCAATGGGGCGCGCGCGCAACCGGCCGCCGCACCCGAGCCCATAAAGGACCCCCACCCCGCCGGCGCCGGCACGCACTCCGCTGCTCGACTCGCTGCGGCTCGCACCGTTTGGGGCGTTGTGCTTTTTCTTTCTCGCTTCTTTCCAAACTAGCCCATCGCCATGTCCGGACGCGGAAAGGGAGGCAAAGTCAAGGGCAAGTCAAAGTCCCGCTCAAGCAGGGCTGGGCTCCAGTTCCCGGTCGGCAGAATCCACCGCCTCCTGCGCAAGGGAAACTACGCCGAGCGCGTCGGCGCCGGGGCGCCCGTCTACCTCGCCGCCGTCATGGAGTACCTCGCGGCTGAGGTGCTCGAGCTGGCCGGAAACGCGGCCCGCGACAACAAGAAGACGCGCATCATCCCGCGCCACCTGCAGCTCGCCATACGCAACGACGAGGAGCTCAACAAGCTCTTGTCGGGCGTCACCATCGCACAGGGAGGTGTCCTGCCCAACATCCAGGCCGTCCTGCTGCCAAAGAAGACCGAGAAGAAGGCCTAAAAGAGAGACAGCGCAATCGGCAACCGCCGCGTGCTCCCTTGGCACGCAGCGCGCCATTTGCCGCCTCGGCTCAAAAAACAAAACACAATCGGCCCTTTTCAGGGCCACCACACAAACCTACGTCCAAAGCAGAATTCCAGTCGTTCGTCGCACCACTTTTCTCTCTCTCTCTCTCTCTCTCTCTCTCTCTCTCTCTCTCTCTGTGTACGGTTTTTTTTTCCTTCTTACACACACAGGCGCCGCCATCTTGTACACACGTACTTGGCCACCTCCTCCACTCAACTCCACGCACGCACAGTCTCGCGACCATTAACCAGCACACGTGGCGCACAACAACACACCTCAAAAATAACCCCTCGGCGCTCAGCCGCGCCGCAACACACAGCCCATCCACCGACAAGAAGCATACAAGCAAAGAGGGAGGGGAAGGAAGGAAGGAAGGAAGGAGCTCACACAACGCAAGGGCACGCTTCCTTCCCTCCCAACCGCACCGCACACCACGTCAAAAAAAACTCCAAACAAAACTAAAAGGCCAAGTAGACTAAAAAGGAAAAGAAAAACCAGCAACACAGACTCTTTCGCACTTTTCAACTTCCGAACACTGTGGTGGCCCTGAAAAGGGCCGTTTTTCAATCTATCTCTCTTTCCTTCCTTCGGTCTCACACCGCCTAACCGCCGAAACCGTACAGGGTGCGCCCCTGCCTCTTCAGGGCGTACACCACGTCCATGGCCGTCACAGTCTTGCGCTTGGCGTGCTCAGTGTACGTCACCGCGTCGCGGATCACGTTCTCCAGGAACACCTTCAGCACTCCGCGCGTCTCCTCGTAGATCAGACCAGAGATGCGCTTCACGCCGCCCCTGCGCGCCAGGCGGCGGATCGCGGGCTTCGTGATGCCCTGGATGTTGTCGCGCAACACCTTGCGGTGCCGCTTGGCGCCACCCTTGCCGAGCCCCTTTCCTCCCTTGCCGCGGCCTGTCATTCTTCTTCTTCAAGCGTCTCAACCACAATAATATAAAAAACAGAAAGCAAGGCAAGCTCCTCACCCGGCGCTAGCGAGTCGGCTACGGTTGTGGCGCCCAGCGCGCGCGCCGCCCCCCTATATAGACTCTGGGGCCCCGCGGCCCGCCCTCCCCTCCCCCCACCACCGCGCACCGAGGGCATATAAGCGCAGCACCCGGGGCGCGCGGGCCCGTTGTCAAGGCAGCACCGGACGCCGTCGCGCACGCATATCCTCCACGCCGCATCCGCATCCGCAGTAGCCATGGCCCGGACAAAGCAAACGGCCCGCAAGTCCACCGGCGGAAAGGCGCCGCGCAAACAGCTCGCCACCAAGGCGGCGAGGAAGAGCGCGCCCGCCACCGGCGGCGTCAAGAAGCCCCACCGCTACAGGCCGGGCACCGTCGCCCTGCGAGAAATCAGGCGCTACCAGAAGAGCACAGAGCTGCTCATCCGCAAGCTGCCATTCCAGCGCCTAGTGCGCGAGATCGCCCAGGACTTCAAGACCGACCTGCGCTTCCAGAGCTCCGCAGTCATGGCCCTGCAGGAGGCCAGCGAGGCCTACCTCGTCGGCCTCTTCGAAGACACCAACCTGTGCGCAATCCACGCCAAGCGAGTCACCATCATGCCCAAGGACATCCAGCTCGCGCGCCGCATCCGCGGCGAGCGCGCCTAAACCCGCACACCGCCAAACAAACAAAACGGCCCTTTTCAGGGCCACTAACGTCTCTCCGTCGCGAGCAAAACTTTGTCGGTCGCAACGACTAGTTCCCCACTCACTCTCCAGTCCAGTCGTCCCACCCCCGGCCCGGCCCGGCGCCGCCGTTTCCAAAAAAAAGAAAAAAGCACCGCACCGGCCGAACCAAGTCGCAAGCGTCAATAGCGCCACCCACACAGGCCACGGCACAAAACGTGACGCCCGGAAAGCAAAGCAAAGCAAAAAAGACTATTCCAAAACCACCACCAAGACAAACAAACAAACAAACGCGGCGCAAAATAAATAGGTAAAAAATAATAAAAGTAAAATACACTTTGTGTAACACCAACCGCGGCGCCGCCGCCCACGCCCGCCAACGACCCCACAATCCAACCACCATCCACACATGAAACAAACAAACGCCAGCAAGCAAGACAGACAGACAGACAACAAGGCAACCGACCGACCACGACACGACACGACAATCAACACCTTCCCGACGTGCTTTGATGGCCCTGAGAAGGGCCGTTTTTGTTTTTGTCCGGGACCGCGCGACAGCCTCTGGTTGCGCGCCGGCCTCCAGGCGACGGTGTCAACCGCCAACCCTTCCCTGCCCTTTTTACTTCTTCTTCTTGGGCGAAGCCTTCGCCTTAGACGGCGTCGCCGTCGCCTTCTTCGGGCGCGGCGCCTTCGGCTTCTTCGTCGGAACCTTGGCGGCCTTCTTCGCCTTCGACGGCGACTTGGCCTTGGCCGGCTTGGCCGCAGCCGCCTTCTTCGCACCCGCGGGAGCGGCCGACGCCGCAGACGCCTTCTTGGCGGCGCCCGCCTTCCGACCGGTCGCCGCCTTCACGCCGCCAGCCTTCTTTGCGCCGGCCGCACGGGCCCCCTTCTTCTCCTTGCTGGCCGGAGCGGCGCGCTTCTTCTTCGCACCACCGCCGCCACCACGAGCCTTGCCGCCCTCGGCCGCCCCGCCGCCGGCGCCGGCAAGCTTGAAAGAGCCCGACGCGCCCTTCCCCTTCGTCTGCACCAGCTCGCCAGCCACGACGGCCGACTTGAGGTACTTCTTGATAAAGGGCGCCAGCTTCTCCGCGTCCAGCTTGTAGTGCGCGGCAATGTACTTCTTGATCGCCTGCAGCGACGACCCGCCGCGCTCCTTCAGACTCTTGATGGCGGCCGTCACCATCTCAGAGGTGCGCGGGTGCGCAGGCTTGGCGCGCGGCTTCTTCGCAGACGACGCAGACTTGGCCTTCTTCGTAGTGCCGGTGGCGGCGGGTGCCGCGGCAGTCTCGTTCGTAGCCGCCTGGTCTGCCATCTTTTGCCTGTTCTCTTTTCTTTTTTCCCCTTGCTTTCGCTTCCTTCTCTCCTTCGACGACGCACAACAGCGAGGGGCGCGCAGCAGAGAATAGCCGCGCACGCGCCTGGCCCAGCCAGTGTCGCGGGCGGGCGCGGACGGCCGAGAGAGCGGCCGCCACTCGGCGCGCCGCCGCGCCGCCGCGCCGCGCCTCCCGCGCTTGCTACCGCCCAACGTCCGACAGCCTGCGCGGAGCAGCCCCCAACCTGCGCCGCAACCACCCGCGCCATTCAAACCACCGAGGATGGGGCTACACACACCGACACCACGGTCGCCAACCAGTCGCCGCGGCGGCGCCGCAAACCACGGCCAAACTGCAGCCACCGCGCGCCACAGCCTGGGTCGGCCCGCCGAGAATCGCCGCCCCCGCCCAAATGCCGCCCCCACAGCCCCAGCCGACGACCCGCCACAATGGCCAAACCTTCGTCAAAACTCCCACACCGTCGCCGCGGCAGCCCGGCCACCGCGGCCGGCGCCACAGCCACACGAGCCGAGTCGTGCGGCGATGACGGCCGTGCACAAACGCACCTCCGCCGCCCCATCGCCTTCCGCCGTTTTCCCGATCGGCCCGCAGCCGTCGGGCCACGGCCGCGGGCCGTCCTCCTCCTCTCGCCTCGCCCGCCAACACCCACAGCCCTTCCAACACATTTTTTTTTTCTTTTTTCTTTTTTTTTTTCTACTTTTTTACGATCGCCGCCTGCGCAACATGGCACCGGCCGACGGAGCGCCAACCCCCCCGCCACAGGCGAAAACAAGACAACGATAAACAAACAAACAAAATAAATTACCAGCCAGCCCCAACTACAGACACACCGAATCTGCCCTCACAGCCGACCTTACACGCCTCAACGTCAAAACAAAGGTGGTTTCTTTCTTTCAACGGTTACCTTACCTTAGGTTACGTCAGGTTAGGCTAAGAAGGCGTCAGGGTTAGGTTAAGCGTTGACGTGACGTCACGTCTTAACGTAGGCGTTAAGCTAAGGTTGCGGTCACGTACGTTAGGTTAAGGCGACTTGGGGGTTGGCCTAAGGGCTTACGTTAGGTTACGTTAGTTTAGGTGGCTGCGTTAACGGCTTAAAGAAGTTTAGGAGGTTAAGGCGTCGAGGCGGCCGCACCCCCTTAGCTGCTGCGGCTCGGCCACGCCACGCCACGCCACGCCACGCTTTGGGGTTTCATAAGGTCGCGCGGCGGGTCGTCGGCACGCCGCAAAGGACAAAACTGCAAGACGACGTCGAAAAACAAACAACAGGTAAAAAATAAATAAGTAAAAATAAACGACGCCGACAGGCGGGGATCAGCAGAACGAGCAGATTCCGGAGAGCGAACGAGACACACACGCACGCACGCACACACACACACACACACACAAACCCCCCCGAGCCGAGAGAGCACAGCACCACCACGTGTCGGCCTCCGCTCACCCGACTCGGCTGGGCTGGGCTGGGCTGGGCTGGGCTGGCGGCGGCCGGATGCACGTGCACGTACACGTACGGCTACAGCCACTACCCGTACACAGCCGCTCTTCACGCAACACCAGCCAAATGGCGCGCCCGCGGCTCGTCGCGGTCGCAACGCCACGCCGGCACACTTTCGGCACCACCGTCTTCGCGCGCACCGCAAACAAAAACGCAGCCGACACACACAGAAAAAAAAAAAAAACAACACAGAGCGCGAGAGACGGGCGGCGGCGCACCTTTCGCCAGCCGGCAGGCAATCGACTCGCCCAGTACGACAAACGTGCACGCCACCCCACCCACCAACCAACCAGTCGTCGTCGTCGTCGTCGTCCCGAAATCAAACAAACTCTCAAAAGGCACAGCCCCTGCTGCCAACGGACGCAGGCGCCACGCAGCTCCCTTCCCGCCACACTCGATTCGCAGCGCAACTCACCCGGCACACCGTCAAACGACGGGCTGGGCTCGCCGCATCGCCGCAACCTACACACCTTCCCCGCCACGACGCACAGCCCCACCAGACGCCCGTGCCGCAACGACACTACCGCACTACTCCTCTCGCCCTTGCCATACACGACACAACACGCCAAAAAATGAAAATCCAAATACAAACAAAAACACCGCCCCCACGACCCAAACACATGCACGGCGCGCCAACACACGCGAGGCAAGGCACGCAGCAAACGGCGTCCCCTCCGCGTCGCGCCATCAACCTACACACACAAGGCAACACCAACAACAAACAGCCAGCCAGCCAGCCAGCCAGCCAGCCCCACTCTCACGCCGCAAAAACAGAAAACACACCGAAACCGCCAAACGCCGCACATTCGCGCTTCGCACTCACCACACACCTCTCGGCATCCGTTTCGCACACAACGACGCGACGCACAATACATCATCACGGGCTACGCACGCACACCGCGACCCACTTTTTTACGACGCCCTCGCCAGAGCACACGTGCCCACGCCCACACACAGTCGACACAACGACGCAGCGCGCAGCAGACGCGGCCGCAACACATACCTCCCCGACGACGCGCCAACACCGCCAGCCACTGCTCACTCGCCCAAGCAACCCGTGCACACAACTGCCACACGCGTCCACCACGCCGCCGCCAACCACCCGCCCGCCAGGGGGCGCTCACGTCCGCGACAACAGCGCGGCACCGCCGGACCGGGCCGAACCGAGCCGAGCCGCCGCCTCCTCTCCACTCGGCACGCCACGTCCTGCTTGCAAAACACATGGCTCGTCCCTCTGTACACACAACGCGCCTGCCTGCGGTCGCCGCCGGCATCTATCTACCTGCGCATCGGAGCCAGGCCGGCAAGCCCACACTTAAATAATGCACTTCACCAGCCAAACAAACCCACTCTTCCTTTCTTTGCACAGCGCATGCAACAGCAGCCCCAGGAGCCGGGCCCGCCGCCAGCGTCTCCTCCTCCTCTGGGCACAGCCAGCCAGCCGTTCCCACCGCCCCGCCCCTGCTCTGCAGAACAAGAAAAAACGAAAAAGTACCAACACACGCACCCAAAGCGTAAGCCAGACAAGACCAGCCTCTCCAAGGCCACACACACGCAAAAAAACAAAAAAAAACAAAAACACTACAACAAAATAAAATAAAATGAAAAAGAAAAAGCAAGCTGTCGCCTCGCCCCCGCCCGTCCCCCCACCCCACCACATTCGCCCCCTCCGCTTGTTTTCCTTTCTACAATTTCCCTCTTTTCCACCCAATATCCCGCCGCGGTTTACGGGCACCGGCCGATTTTGCGCCCGCCCACATGTGTGCCTACTCCCCACCACCATTCCCTCCGCAGCCCGCAGCCCGCAGCCCGCAGCCCGCAGCCCGCTTTTCCCCCCTCCCTGCCCACACCACACCACACCACACCACACCACACCACACCACACCACACCACACCACACCACACCGACGGTGCTGACGTCGACACGCACCCAAGACAGGGGCCACGACCGTCTTTTTTCCTGGGCCCATCCCCGCACCGCACCTCCTTCCAATCATCAACGCTGTGGCGCCTGTGTCCGCGCGAGACGCGTGCGCGCCGCCTCTCTCAACATCCGTCCGCCGGCCGGCCCGTTTTTCGGCCCCCAGGCCATCCGTCAACCACCACTGCCCCTGCCCGCCCCGCACCACACCACACACCGCTGCTTGCCCCGGCCGTTGCCACCAAAGGCGCCAACCGCAGCCCGCGCGCGCCAGAAAGAGATGGCAAAACTACAGGGACCCAGCCGACCGACGAAAATCAGAGCAATTGGCCGGGAGGATCAAAAAGAGAGCTCCGAAAACCACCGTAGCGAGGCGTGGGAGGAAACGTTACGAGAAGCAGGAAGGGACCAGGAAAAATTCTGGAAATTTCTTAAAACTCGTAAACTAGACACGAAACATCTACATCTACATGGGGAAGGAACGACCCCACAGACCGAGCTGAAGCACTGGCGGATTCACTAGAAAGGCAATTCCAAGCACCAGAAGCGGTAGATGACGAAACTGATGACCACCAGGAAATGGTACTCAGAAGGGTAAAACCGCATCCTAAGTGCCCCGATCAGAACATCTTTCACAATCCAATAAACGCAGAAACCCCGTATCTTATCACATCACAAACATACACACATCCTAAGAAGGCATCAGGCCCAGATTCCATCAAACCGCAACTACTACATCACCTACCTCCAGCAACTATCAATTATCTATCTAACATCAATATATAATGCTTGCTTCAGACTAAACTACTTGGAAACAGGCCCGAGTCATCACATTACCAAAGCCAAACAAGGACTTATTATTTCCGCAAAACTATAGGCCAACTTCCTTGGAAAGGTTCTCGGAAAGCTCATTCAAACTGAACTGAAGAAATTCAATTCTTAAAGGATAACAACATAATCATCCCACAACAATTCCGATTCCGCGAAGAACACAGCACCACCCACCAGGTGACCAGACTAGTCGAGCACATATGTCAGGCCAGAAACATTAGACACAGTACTGGAGCAGTCCTGCTTGACATTGGAAAAGCATTCGGATAACGCCTTATCTACAAGCTCCACCAGTACAACTGCCCCATCCACATTATTGCTTCTTTTCTCCGCAACAGAGCATTCTATGTCCATGTACCAGGAGCGGCAAGTAACACTAGATCCATAGAGGCTGGAGTCCCGCAAGGCTCAGTGCTGGGGCCCATTCTCTACTCAATATACACAAACAAACAGCTGGGAGGACACTTGTCACTATTTGCAGACGACACTGCAGTCTACCGCAGCAGTTCTAACCTGCAATATAGAGTCACAAAAATAGAGCAACACCTACAATCCATCCAGAAATGGGCTAACCAAAAAAACAATAAACGCGGAGAAAACCCAAGCAATACAATACGATTCACATTCAAAAAGAATACAACACGCGATCTAGTGT
>NW_026062597.1:0-41595 GCF_023897955.1 Schistocerca gregaria | reverse complement strand
ACATACATCGCCACACCAAATACGGGTGACGAGTGAGCAACAAATGGAACAATACACAACAAGGGCTGACCTAATAAAAACTGCACGTCACGTCATACCTTCCAGACAGACGCAGTTCCGACGGGACGGCGGAACCGTATACGTACCTTTCAGCCACAACAACCGACCGACTGGACACGCCCGCGTCTCCAGCCAGCCAACCACCAGGGCCACACAGCCCGCAAGTTTCAGCGTCAACACTTCTTAACGTACGTTGCAAACTTTTCAAAACATTGCCACACACACACACACACACACACACACACACACCACGAAAAGCGTCAACCTCTCTCACACTGGATACACTCAACACTTTTTGTCGGCGGAGCTTGAGGGCCAACGGTTGACACACCCCCACCGGCCACACAGGTTTCCCTTTGAAAATTGCAGTGACGGAGGAGACGCGGCATTACGAGAGGGTTGTTTCCGAGAGCGCGAGCTGGACGGAGCTGCGGCGCCGCCGCCGCCGCCGCCGCCGCCGCCGAGGGGTAATGAACGCACGCGATGCCGCATGACAGCCCATCACCCAAAGTTTCACCCACAACTGCACAGGTCGCACCCCCTTTTCGCGCCATACTAGTGTCGATCGTCAATTACAGCTGACGGTGTTCGCATTTGCCACTTGACGAGAGGGGGGGGGGGGGGGGAAAAGAAAACAAACATCTGACACGCCATGTGTTTCTCTCTCTCTCTGTTACATCTAGGTCATTCGGCAGCCACTGTAAAAAAAAAAAAAAAAAAAAAAAAAAAAAAAAATATTTTTACGACATGGTTGGGTAAGTGATTTAAAGACAACAATTGTGGGTCACACACCATAGACCATTTCGATAGTGTTCTTGTTCTTCTCTTTTTCCTTTTTTTATCGCTCAATTGAAATCAAACCTGGGGATGATGCAATGCTGCGATATGGCACAACCGTCGTCCATTGTACACAACTCGGGAACAAAAAGAAACCAATTCAGGGAACGTTCGTTCCTTCACAACGTTTCTTTCAACGCACTTGGTCTTTACCATCCTGTATATTCAACACACATTTCCTTTCATCAAACTAGGGCATTTCCATAACAGTATTTGCAATACTGCTTCTTCGACGTCATTTCACCATCTTAACTAGAGACAAACAAACAAGAAAATAGCAAAACAGCCTTGAGAACCCCGTCCACCAAATTTCAGTTAGCACGGCATCCAAGATTCTTTTCCGGGGAGTGCAGTGCAGCTGACGCTGCTCAGACCATATACCGTCGCCAGTCTCACTCAACTCTTGCGCATTCCATTCTACGCTACGTGACTATGCAAAAATGAATGAATCAAACCCGCCCAGAGAGCGTCTTGTGCGAGGGGACACACGATATAGAGAACAACAAAACACACAGGGGACACCACCACAGTTGGAGAGAACGTTTCCACCACGGCAGCCGCGCCGTTACGCGCTTTTTTTTTTTCCTCCCCCCCACTGCACACCTCCGACACCACGGGAACGTTCACCGTCCCGTTGCCCTACACTGGCGTTTCTTTTCAACCCCCCACCCTATTCCTCGCTCCCCGGACATTCGACCGATCACAAAGTGCAACCTCTCGTTACCGTCGGGTGCCCCTCTTCATCCCCGGGGCGCCAACAACAAAACAAAAACACCACCGACGCCGTCGTCTCGCGTCACCTCACTCAACTGAGCGGAAAATACACGTACATCCAGAATGACGACACCGCCTCCAGACGTCAGACGTCAGGTCGAAAGAGGGCACCGTACGTCGTGGCGCGTGGTCTCCTAACTCACCTCGCGCGTACAAATACAATGCAATGCGTGTCTCCTCACGTTCACACACACCTCCACGCTCCACTTTTACGTCGCCCAACCAACCAACTACTAACTTAACCCACCCGCTCGGCGTAGAAGCAGCTGTAGGCGGCAACGTGTTTCTCACCCTCGCCACCAACGGTGTGACATCCGACAATCGCGGTTTGCTTTCCGTTCCACACCTCCGGCCATACCATACAAAGGGGACAAAAAAAAAAAAAAAAATATATATATCAAACAAGCCAACTCCAGCGATCCGCCCCCCTAACACCAACACGTCTCGAAACACCCACGCCCACGACCCGGCTGTGGCCTAAAGTGCGTATCCCAACGTCACACCAAAACCAAAGGCGCCGGCGCCGCACCACACCACACCACAAGCTACAGCTACAGCTGTGCCGCCCGTCCACCCGCTCACAACAACAACAACAACAACAACAACAATTCCGCCCTTCCCGCAAAGGCATTTTGGTGGCCCTGAAAAGGGCCGTTTTTTCTTTTCTTCGCCGCGCCGCGGACGAGCCTCCTATTTCCAAGAGCCACCTCCTTACTTGGAGCTCGTGTACTTGGTCACCGCCTTCGTGCCCTCGCTCACCGCGTGCTTGGCCAGCTCGCCAGGCAGCAAGAGCCGCACAGCGGTCTGGATCTCGCGGGACGTGATGGTCGAGCGCTTGTTGTAGTGCGCCAGGCGAGAAGCCTCGGCCGCAATGCGCTCGAAAATGTCGTTCACGAAGCTGTTCATGATGCTCATCGCCTTCGAAGAGATGCCCGTGTCAGGGTGCACCTGCTTCAGCACCTTGTAGATGTAGATGGCATAGCTCTCCTTCCTCTTGCGCTTCTTCTTCTTGTCGCCCTTCGAAATGTTCTTCTGCGCCTTGCCAGCCTTCTTGGCGGCTTTCCCGCTAGTCTTGGGCGGCATCACGAACAAACAGGCAGGCAGGCAGGCAGGCAGGCAGGCACGCGCAGTCAGTCAGTCAGTCAGGCGCTCCGCTCCAGTCAGCGTCTCCCCACACAGTGGCACCCGCCGAGAGAGAGAGCTGGTCTGATGGGTATTTAACCCCTGTGTTCGAAGGACCGGATCTGTCTTGATCCCTGCCTTCTGTCTGATGATATGTGGTAACAAAATGATGGGATGATAGGGTCATGAGTGTATGTAGATGTTTGTTGTTTAAGTTTATTTAAGTTTTAGTTTAAGTGAGTGTTATGATGTTTTTATTTTATTTTATTTTTGTTTTGTATACTGTTTTCATGGTATGTTGTAGTTTCTGGTGTTTGTCGTGATGGGAAATCTCGTTCTTGGGTCGGGTGGATTTTGTCCCAGATTTCTGATGAGTGGGTGGTTCGAATCCGTGGTTTGGTGGAAAAACTTTATGGACTTTCGTTGGATGATTTCCGGGATTTTGAGTATGTTATGATTTGTGTATATGTCTCTGTTTGTTTGGTACCGGCTAGCATCAGCAGCAATTCTGAAGAATTTGTTTTGCACCCTTTGTACTTTTGTTATGTTGGTGTCTGCTGCCATTGACCAGATTTCAGAGCCGTAAGTGATGGCTGGTTCTATGATGGTTTTGAAAATCTTCTTTTTGGCGCGCATATTTATTCTGTTACCTTTAATGATGGGGTACAGTCTGAATATTGCTCCTGCAGCCTTGTTACAAATGTGTGTGACATGGTCTCTAAATGTCAACCTCTTGTCCAGCTTGATACCTAGATACTTTATTGTGTCTGACCATGGAAGATTGTTATTTCTGAAGTGTATTTGTAGGTTAGGAGGTATTCTTTTGAATGTGAATAGTATTGCTTGGGTTTTCTCCGCGTTTATTGTTATTTTCCATTGGTTAGCCCATTTCTGGATGGATTGTAGGTGCTGCTCTATTTTTGTGACTATATATTGCAGGTTTGAACTGCTGCGGTACACTGCAGTGTCGTCTGCAAATAGTGACAAGTGTCCTCCCAGCTGTTTGGGGATATCATTTGTGTATATTGAGTAGAGGATGGGCCCCAGCACTGAGCCTTGCGGGACTCCAGCCTCTATGGATCTAGTGTTACTTGCCGCTCCTGGTACATGGACATAGAATGCTCTGTTGCGGAGAAAAGAAGCAATAATATGGATGATGTGGTTGGGGCAGTTGTAGTGATGAAGCTTGTAAATAAGGCCCTGATGCCATACCTTATCGAATGCTTTTTCAATGTCAAGCAGGACTGCTCCAGTACTGTGTCTAATGTTTCTGGCCTGACATATGTGCTCGACGAGTCTGGTCACCTGGTGGATGGTACTGTGTTCTTCGCGGAATCCGAATTGTTCTGGGATGATTATGTTGTTATCCTTTAGGAATTTCTTCAGTTCCGTTTGAATGAGCTTTTCGAGGATCTTTCCTAGGAAGTCTAACAAGGAAATTGGCCTATAGTTTTGCGGAAATAATAAGTCCTTATTTGGCTTTGGTAATGTGATGATTCGGGCCTGTTTCCAAGTTTTGGGAAAGTAATTTAATCTTAAGCAAGCATTATATATTGATGTTAGATAATTGATAGTTGCTGGAGGTAGATGATGTAGTAGTTGCGGTTTGATGGAATCTGGGCCTGATGCCTTCTTAGGATGTATGTTTCTGATGTGGTATGATATGGTTTCTGCGTTTATTGGATTGAAAGATGTTCTGATCGGGGCACTTAGGATGCGGTTTACCCTTCTGAGTACCATTTCCTGGTGGTCATCACTTTCGTCATCTACCGCTTCTGGTGCTTGGAATTGCCTTTCTAGCGAATCCGCCAGTGCTTCAGCTCGGTCAGTGGGGTCGTAGACTATTCCACGTTCCCCATGGAGCGGCTGTATAGATGTTTCGTTTAGTTTACGAGTTTTAAGAATTTTCCAGAATTTTTCCTGGTTCCTTTCTGCTTCTCGTAACGTTTCCTCCCATGCCTCGCTACGGTGGTTTTGGAGCTCTCTTTTGATCCTCCTGGCCAATTGTTCTGACTTTCGTCGGTCGGCTGGGTCCCTGTAGTTTTGCCATCTCTTTCTGGTGTTTCTTTTTTCTTCTATTAGGTTCCGGATGTGTGGGGGTAGTGTGTCTCTACCTGTGGTGTGGGTTATTGTTGTTGTAGATCTTTTGCTGCAATCCTTTATGATTGTGGTGATTTCTTCTATGGCTCTGTTGATTTGGGCTTTTGATTGAAGAGGAGGTAGTTCTGGAGTGTATGCTGTGAGTAGTTGGTTGTATTTTATCCAGTTTGTTGTGGATTCCTTGATGGTTCTGTTGTCATGAAAGTTGACCAGGTTTCCATTGATTTCTAATATTACGGGGTGGTGGTCTGAGTCCAAGTCGTTGACCACCTCGGTTGTCGTATTCCATGTCAGATTTTTTGATAGAAAAATATCCAGTATGTCTGGGCGGCATCTTGTGTCGTAGTGAATGTGTGTTGGCCTGTCTGGAGCTATGATGGAGATGTTCGGCTTATTGTCCAGAAATCTACGAAGCGTTCTGCCATTGGTGTTTGTGGCATGACAATTCCAGGATCTGTGTTTAGCATTTAGGTCACCACCGATCAGAACATTTTGATGCATTTGGAAAAGGTTCTCAAGGTCTTGCGGACATATGCTCCTTCCTGTAGGTGGATTGTAAGCTGCTGCTATGGTAATGGTTTTGTTGAATAATCTTGTTTCAATTGCTGTTGATTCCATTCTAGTGAGATGAGGTGAGGTGATACGTCTGTGTACAATTTTGTTTTTGACCAGAATGGCTGTTCCTCCACCTGGTCTGTTCGGTCTGTCATTTCTGTGGACCACATAATTCCTGATTTTGAAGGTCTGGTTTGGTTGCAGGTGAGTCTCTGTGATGAGCGCAATGTCGATCTTTTGCTCATCTAGGAATTCCGCTAGAGTGTGTTTTTGAGTTATAATGCCATTGGCATTCCAATTCATGATTTTTACTGCCTTATTTGCCGCCAAGAATGCTAACAGCGGCTTGGAATAAAATTGTGATTTTGGTGAAATTGTCCTGTGCTTGTCTTAGCTGCTCTGCTGCTGTCTTGATTGTGCTTAATATGTTTGGAATGTCAAATTGCGTGATGAATCCTAGGAGTTCTTTGATGTCAGAACCAATACCTGATGCTGGTTGTGATGTGGGTTCGGAGGTGTTGCTGTTTTCTTCTGTTGTGAGGGTATTGTTTGGTTTTGCCCATCCTCTTGTTTTCCGCAGTGCTGGAAAGTTTGTGGAATTGAGTTGTACTGTTTGTTTGGCTCTTTCCTCCTCCAGCCTGTTTTGTGCAGGGGTTTTCGCTTTCTTTCTCTCTTGCTGAGTCTGCAAGAGTTTTAAATATACTGGGCATTTTTTGAAGCTACTCGTGTGTTCTCCTTTGCAGTGGTAGCAAGTTGGTTTTGCTTCTGGTTTCTTTAGGCAGTCTGCTGTTTTGTGTTGTTGCCCGCATTTGACACAATTTGGACGAAGGGTGCAGTTACGCGACCCATGTCCATAACCCTGGCAATTGTGGCATTGGGTCAATCCCTGTGGACTTCGATATGTTTCAACTGTCACCTGCATGTGAAACATTGCTTTGAGGTCGTATATTCTTTTCGCCTCTTCGGTATTTTCAAGTGTAACTTGAAAGTGACGTAAAGTCACTTTTTTCTGAGTGTTTTCATCGAATGATGTCATGTGCGCTACTTTGATGACAGGTAAGTTGTGATCTAAGAGGACCTCATGAATGATCTTGGGGTCTATGGTTGGTAGTAGCTTTTTGATAACTACTTTCAATGGCTTAAAGGCGTGCATATCGTGTGTGTAGTATTGTATGTTGTTTTCGGTCAGATATCCCTTGAATGCTAGGAAATCATCTGGGTGTGAGAATTGATATGTGATTTCGTCACTGTGACTTCTAGTTTTGAGGTCTCCTTTCAGTTTGTTGCGGAGTGCTTTGACTATTTCCAGGTATTGGGATGTTTCCTTGACAACGATCGGCGGAATACGCAGTCTCTTTGTCTGGGTTGTTTGCTGTTTTTCCCCTGTTCTGGAATTTCCCGCATCGTTATCGGGCAGTAGTTCGAACTTGTTAGAGACGGGGATCTCGTACTCCATTTGTTCGTTGTTTTCGTCTTCTGAGTTGGGGGTGGGATCATCTGTTGAGTCCTGGGTTTTCTTTTTGTTGCTGTTGTTCTGCAACTTCGTCTGGTTGTCAATGGTTGCTTTGCGTTTCCCTGCTGTTTGTTTGGTAGCCGGTACAATGTTTGTGTTGTGGCTATCATTTGCTGGTGGTGTTTCTACCTGTGTTGTGGGTGAGGTGACTGGTGGTGATGTGAATGATGATGTGGATAGTTGGGGCGGTGGTTCCCCATCTGTCATGGAAGTCCCGTGGGACTCCATGGCGGAATTTGTGGTGTTACCTTGGCAAGGTGAGAATGGGGTGGCTGTTGAGAGAGAACAATTTGCCTTTGCCTCAGAGTGCGCGGGTTTACCCAACGTGAATGGGGCCCTGGTACTCTATATTCCCTGACTATCTTCCTAGCGTCCGGCTAGCCCGGAGGCATAATCTCGACACGGCGGTAACCAAGTACACAATCTCCAAGCTTCGAAGGCGGCTCGGTCGAAACGAGACGCGAGCAGCCGTCTGAATATTCCCAGCCGTAACAACACAAGGACACGCGAGCGCTGTGATAACAACGTCCGCTCTCTCCGCGCGCACGACTCGGAATTGGCTGGCACCCGCCGCACGCCGCCGCCGCACCTTTACCAGCTCGCCCTGCTGCGGCCGCCGACCAATGGGGCGCGCGCGCAACCGGCCGCCGCACCCGAGCCCATAAAGGACCCCCACCCCGCCGGCGCCGGCACGCACTCCGCTGCTCGACTCGCTGCGGCTCGCACCGTTTGGGGCGTTGTGCTTTTTCTTTCTCGCTTCTTTCCAAACTAGCCCATCGCCATGTCCGGACGCGGAAAGGGAGGCAAAGTCAAGGGCAAGTCAAAGTCCCGCTCAAGCAGGGCTGGGCTCCAGTTCCCGGTCGGCAGAATCCACCGCCTCCTGCGCAAGGGAAACTACGCCGAGCGCGTCGGCGCCGGGGCGCCCGTCTACCTCGCCGCCGTCATGGAGTACCTCGCGGCTGAGGTGCTCGAGCTGGCCGGAAACGCGGCCCGCGACAACAAGAAGACGCGCATCATCCCGCGCCACCTGCAGCTCGCCATACGCAACGACGAGGAGCTCAACAAGCTCTTGTCGGGCGTCACCATCGCACAGGGAGGTGTCCTGCCCAACATCCAGGCCGTCCTGCTGCCAAAGAAGACCGAGAAGAAGGCCTAAAAGAGAGACAGCGCAATCGGCAACCGCCGCGTGCTCCCTTGGCACGCAGCGCGCCATTTGCCGCCTCGGCTCAAAAAACAAAACACAATCGGCCCTTTTCAGGGCCACCACACAAACCTACGTCCAAAGCAGAATTCCAGTCGTTCGTCGCACCACTTTTCTCTCTCTCTCTCTCTCTCTCTCTCTCTCTCTCTCTCTCTGTGTACGGTTTTTTTTTCCTTCTTACACACACAGGCGCCGCCATCTTGTACACACGTACTTGGCCACCTCCTCCACTCAACTCCACGCACGCACAGTCTCGCGACCATTAACCAGCACACGTGGCGCACAACAACACACCTCAAAAATAACCCCTCGGCGCTCAGCCGCGCCGCAACACACAGCCCATCCACCGACAAGAAGCATACAAGCAAAGAGGGAGGGGAAGGAAGGAAGGAAGGAGCTCACACAACGCAAGGGCACGCTTCCTTCCCTCCCAACCGCACCGCACACCACGTCAAAAAAAACTCCAAACAAAACTAAAAGGCCAAGTAGACTAAAAAGGAAAAGAAAAACCAGCAACACAGACTCTTTCGCACTTTTCAACTTCCGAACACTGTGGTGGCCCTGAAAAGGGCCGTTTTTCAATCTATCTCTCTTTCCTTCCTTCGGTCTCACACCGCCTAACCGCCGAAACCGTACAGGGTGCGCCCCTGCCTCTTCAGGGCGTACACCACGTCCATGGCCGTCACAGTCTTGCGCTTGGCGTGCTCAGTGTACGTCACCGCGTCGCGGATCACGTTCTCCAGGAACACCTTCAGCACTCCGCGCGTCTCCTCGTAGATCAGACCAGAGATGCGCTTCACGCCGCCCCTGCGCGCCAGGCGGCGGATCGCGGGCTTCGTGATGCCCTGGATGTTGTCGCGCAACACCTTGCGGTGCCGCTTGGCGCCACCCTTGCCGAGCCCCTTTCCTCCCTTGCCGCGGCCTGTCATTCTTCTTCTTCAAGCGTCTCAACCACAATAATATAAAAAACAGAAAGCAAGGCAAGCTCCTCACCCGGCGCTAGCGAGTCGGCTACGGTTGTGGCGCCCAGCGCGCGCGCCGCCCCCCTATATAGACTCTGGGGCCCCGCGGCCCGCCCTCCCCTCCCCCCACCACCGCGCACCGAGGGCATATAAGCGCAGCACCCGGGGCGCGCGGGCCCCCCCCCCCCATTCCGAGCTGCGATGTCGAACCAATCGAACGCATGTACAGGAGCTGAGGGTGTGGCGGATCGCCGCCAGGCGGAGCTTGCTTCGTCGGCGGCCCCATCCGGCCCCCCACTGAAGACAACCCGGCGCATTCACCCGGCTCACGAATTGGACGATTCTCCGGTTCTTCCAGCTGCAGAAGGAAGTGCTGCGTCCCCCGGCGGCGAACTGCCGCCGTCGCAGCCTACACTGGACGTCACAACTGGGCGATGCGGCATCGATTCAGGAATCGATGAAGCCGCCCTTAGGGAGTTAGATAGGGCAAATGGCGCGTCAGGGCCCCCTTCACGTGGGACCAGCCCGCGCGCGCCGAGGCAAAGGCAGTGTTCCACGAGTGTCCCCCGCCCCTCGCCCGCCCCACTCGATATGCCAGACATTTCCGATGCCGTCTGCGTCTCTGAGTCGGACAGTGACTCCGTCACTGGCTACATCGACGACAGCGACATCGCGGAGGGCCTAGAAGAGAGTCTTATCGCCCTCCGCGACGCCGCGGAAGAGGAGGGACTGCCCTGTGACCCCGCTCTGCGGGCGCGGATTCTCTTCCCTAACGCCGCTGCCGCTGACGCCGACGGCGACGCCATGCAATGCGAGATGGAGTCGCGTAAGAGGAAACCAGCGGCCGCCTCTTCCGACTCCGAAGCTGCCCCCTCCGAGGCCGCTCGTGGGAAGAAGCAGAAGGCCGCCGCCGACGCTGAGGGCTTCGCCGTCCCCAGGAAGACGGCACCCCGCCGCCGCATTGTCAAGACGCCGGTCCTCCCGGTGCACAATCAATTTGCGGCGCTTTCCGACGGTGCGGCGGACTCCTCTCCACCCCCTCCACCCCCATCCACAACTCCCCACCCCAATCCTACCCGTCCCCCTCCCCTCACAATCGAATATGCGGAGTCCTACAAATCCCTGCACGACCTGCTCATTCACGTCACTGACTCCGATTTCCGAGTGAAGACGATTGGCGAAAACTTGTACCGCCTCTATCTCCAGACGCCTGTTGACCTCCAGAAGGTCTACCACGTCCTTGGGTCCCACAGCATCGGCTACAGCACCCCCCCTGAGAGGTCCAAACGGATTAGGGTCGTCGTCCGCGGGCTCCCCTTTAAATATACGGACGACGACCTCCGGGAAGCGCTGACAGCTCTCAATATTACTCCTGCTGTCATTTCCCGAGTAGTCTCCCCCCGCACTAAACTCCCCACCCCCCTTTTCTTCGTCTCAGCCGACGATACCCCGGCCAACCAAGTCCTTATGCACCTGACCTCCATTGACAATTGCACGGTCACCATGGAGAAGCCCCGTTCCAGGCGCCTCATTCTAATATGCTACCGGTGCCAGGGCCTGGCGCACTTTGCGAGTAATTGTACTCGTGCGGTGCGCTGTGTCAAGTGCGCCGGCGGCCACGCCTCCTCCACTTGCGTCAAACCCCGCGAGGTCCCCCCTACCTGTGCTCGCTGTAATGGGGCGCACACGGGCAACTACTTGGGTTGTCCGGCAGTCAAAGCCCACCGCGCCAATCTGCGTCGCTCCGTCGCCCCTCCAACGATGGAGCGTCGTGGACTTACTTATGCGACTGCCCTTGGTCGGTCGGAACCCTCTCCCGCCCATACCCCCCGCCCCCCCCCGTTTCCCACGATCATACCACCCTGCCCCGCCCCCACTCCTCTCTATCCCCATCCCCCCTCCTGACTCCCACACCCCCTGTCCCTACCCCCAACACTCCGTATCCACCCCAATTCCCCCCCCACCCCCTCCCCTCCTTCCTCACGTCCATCCCGGTCCTTCCCCGCACCCTCCACCCTCCTCCCCTGTCCACCCGGTCTTTGGTGACCTCATTTCCAGTGTTGTGGAGGCATTGACCTCTGCACTCACTGGGGCACTAGACACCATCCTCACCTCCATTCCCCAGCAGATTGCTACTGCCCTTTCCCATTCCATCTCCCCCATCACCACCGCCCTCCCCACCACCCAACATGGCCATTAGACTCCATGGCCTTACCGTACTAATCTGGAATGCCAATGGCATCTACCGCCAGCAAGGTGAGTTTCGGCAGTTCCTCCTTGATGAGGGGGTAGACATCTGTCTTGTTGCCGAAACCCACCTTAAACCTGGGGTGAACGCCAGGGTACCAAACTTCTGCTGCTACCGGTCAGACCGGCCGACAGCACGAGGCGGCACGGCAGTATACGTGCGTGCCTCCCTCCGCCACCACCCCGTCACCCTCCCTGCCCTTGCCACAATAGAGGCCACTGGTGTCGTGGTGCACACCGTGCGTGGCCCCATCACCTTTGTGGCGCTTTACAGGCCGCCCCACCGCGGCGTTCTCCACGGCCCTGACTTTGCTCAGGTCCTGTCACTTGGCCACTCCCTCTTCGTTGGGGGCGACTGTAATGCCAAGCATGCCGCCTGGCACAGTCGCCTAACCAACAACGATGGCCGTCGCCTCCTCCGTGTGGTGGAAGCCCACGCCGCCCATGTTGTTGCCCCCTTCGACCCCACCATCTTCCCGACAAATGGCCCTCCTGACGTCCTTGACATTGCATTGGTTAAAGGACTCCCCCTCCCTATCACTGCCACTACCCGTGCTGCCCTTGCCTCCGACCACGTCCCAGTAATTTGCACGGTCGACCTTGTCGGCTCCTTAGTGCCACCACGTGACACCTTGGACCTCCGTGGCATCGACTGGGCGTCTTATCGGAGACGGGTCGAGGCAGCACTCCCTACCATACCCGACGCCGCCAGGGTGGGGGCTGACCTCACCCTCGCACAGTTCACGGACGCCGCCATCACTGCTGCAGTTGCAGCAACGCCTCCACATCCCCCGCGCCCTCCGACCCATGTGCGCCCTCTCCCCCTAGCCCTCCGCGCACTCATCACCGAGAAAAACAGGGTCATCCGCGAATGGCAAAGAACACGAGACCCTGCCACTAAGCGCCGGATAAATCGCATGCAGCGGGAGATCCGTGCTGCCATTCAGACCCACCGCAGTCAGGACTGGGAGCGAAAAATCTCCGCCCTTGACCTGAGCGATGCATCCGCATGGCGCCTGGTCTCCCGCATCATCCACAAACGCCCGCAAATTCCCCCCCTCCTGGTCGGCGCTGAGGCTGTGTGCGATCCTGATGCTAAGGCCAATGCCTTGGCTGATGTGTTCGCACGCAGCTTCACCCCTGTCACCGACCCCGTTGACCCCGACCATATCCAAATGGTCACCGCACGAGTCCACCAGTTCCTCACCGCCCAGGATCCAGAAGACCATATCACCCCCGTCACAGATGAGGAGATTGCCCGGGAGCTTAAGTCCCTCCACTCCCGAAAAGCCGGTGGCCCAGACAGACTCACCAATCAGCTTCTCAAGCAGCTTCCCCCAGCCTCTGTTCCCGTCCTTACTTCTACTTTCAATTCCATCCTCTCCTCTAGGCAGTTTCCTTCCGTGTGGAAACACGCGGAGGTGATTGCCATCCCCAAACCTGGGAAAGACCCTCGATCCCCTTCCAGCTATCGTCCCATCAGCCTCCTTCCCGCCCTCTCCAAGCTGTTTGAGAGGCTGTATCTCAAACGTGTCCTGATCCACGTCGCTCGGGAGCGGGTACTCCCCGACGTTCAGTTTGGCTTCCGGCGAGGACACTCCACCACCCACCAACTCCTCCGTCTTGTTGAGGAAGCACTGGAGGCCATTGAGCGTCGGGAGTACTTCGGGGCCGTCTTCCTCGATGTCTCCCGGGCGTTCGATTCTGTCTGGCACGAGGGGCTACTTTACAAGCTCTTCGGGCACGGCTTCTCCATCTCCCATGTGCGCCTCATCGCCACCTACTTAGAAGGTCGTACATTCCATGTCCGGATCCCGGGAGGTACCTCCACCAGGCGTCGTATCAGGGCGGGTGTTCCACAGGGGAGCGTGCTCGGCCCTGTTCTATACAGTCTGTTCACAGCTGACACGCCCACCGTGCCTCGTGTGCATCTCGCCCTGTATGCGGATGATACCGCGGTTTTTGCTCGCTCCCGGAGCAAGGCGCTCCTCCGGCAGAAACTACAACAGGCCATCGACTCTGTTGTCGATTATGCCAAACGTTGGCGCCTGGCCTTCAACCCGGCAAAGACGCAGGCACTCATCATTTGTCGGCGGCGGTGGCCGGTCGCCTATCCCCCTGTCACTGTGCTCGGCACCCCCGCCCCCTGGGCCAGAACAGCTATGTACCTGGGGGTCACCCTGGATAGGGCCCTCACCTGGCGTCCCCACATAGAGGCCATCCGGCGGAAGGCCTTGGGGCGCATCGGCCAACTCTACCCTTTTATGAACCCTACCTCTACCCTTCCCATTCCTCTTGCCCTCCTCCTCTACACATCCCTCATCCGCCCCCTCCTGGAGTATGCCTCGGTTGTGTGGGGCAATGCCGCGCCTACACATCTCCACCGCCTGCAGACGGTACAGAATCGTGCCCTTCGAATTGCCCTTCGCCTCCCTTACCGTTTCCCAACCCGTGAACTTCACCTCCTTGCCAATATCCCCCTCCTCCAAGACCGTGTCCGATCCTCCGCCATCTCCTTCTATGACCAATCCCGTCATTCCCCCAATCCACTCATTGTCTCTCTTGGCACCCGCCTCCATCGCCTGGCCACCACTCGCTGGCCCGACCTCCTTTCCCGCCCCCCCTGACACCTCCCATCCACCCCCCCGTCCTGTTACTTCTTCCTCTTCCTACCACTTCTCCTTTTTTGTCACCCCATCCTGAAATATCTGCCGCCACCGTCATCGCCGTCGCCAAGAAGATCTGGCCAGGACGAAGGCCTTTCGTTTTCTTCATCCTCCTCCTGTCATCTTTCACTATTCTTTCGTCTGTCACTCAACGTTTCTTTTCCGGCTAGTCAATGGAGCCGTTCGTTTTCCTCTATCTCTCACTATTCCTTTTACTGTTCTGTCACCTGTTACTGTTAATTACCGTGCAACGGCCAGTCAATTGGGCCTTTCGTTTTCCTGCTTCTCTAACTATCCCTCTCACTATTCTTTCATCTTTAAAAAAAAAAAAAAAAAAAAAAAAAAAAAAAAAAAAAAAAAAAAAAAAAAAAAAAAAAAAAAAAAAAACCGAAATGCACAACGTCAAGCAAACCATACCGCCAAGTCCGCTTCTTCACCACCCGTCAAGAGGAAGGCGAAGCGCGCCAGCGCTAGTACTTCCTACACGAGTCGAGGGACCACCCTCTCCTGTGCAGCGTGGCGTGGCGTGGCGCGCGGGCCCGTTGTCAAGGCAGCACCGGACGCCGTCGCGCACGCATATCCTCCACGCCGCATCCGCATCCGCATCCGCATCCGCAGTAGCCATGGCCCGGACAAAGCAAACGGCCCGCAAGTCCACCGGCGGAAAGGCGCCGCGCAAACAGCTCGCCACCAAGGCGGCGAGGAAGAGCGCGCCCGCCACCGGCGGCGTCAAGAAGCCCCACCGCTACAGGCCGGGCACCGTCGCCCTGCGAGAAATCAGGCGCTACCAGAAGAGCACAGAGCTGCTCATCCGCAAGCTGCCATTCCAGCGCCTAGTGCGCGAGATCGCCCAGGACTTCAAGACCGACCTGCGCTTCCAGAGCTCCGCAGTCATGGCCCTGCAGGAGGCCAGCGAGGCCTACCTCGTCGGCCTCTTCGAAGACACCAACCTGTGCGCAATCCACGCCAAGCGAGTCACCATCATGCCCAAGGACATCCAGCTCGCGCGCCGCATCCGCGGCGAGCGCGCCTAAACCCGCACACCGCCAAACAAACAAAACGGCCCTTTTCAGGGCCACTAACGTCTCTCCGTCGCGAGCAAAACTTTGTCGGTCGCAACGACTAGTTCCCCACTCACTCTCCAGTCCAGTCGTCCCACCCCCGGCCCGGCCCGGCGCCGCCGTTTCCAAAAGAAAAAAAAAAGCACCGCACCGGCCGAGCCAAGTCGCAAGCGTCAATAGCGCCACCCACACAGGCCACGGCACAAAACGTGACGCCCGGAAAGCAAAGCCAAAAAAGACTATTCCAAAACCACCACCAAGACAAACAAACAAACGCGGCGCAAAATAAATAGGTAGAAATAATAAAAGTAAAATACACTTTATGTAACACCAACCGCGGCGCCGCCGCCCACGCCCGCCAACGACCCCACAATCCAACCACCATCCACACATGAAACAAACAAACGCCAGCAAGCAAGACAGACAGACAACAAGGCAACCGACCGACCACGACACGACACGACAATCAACACCTTCCCGACGTGCTTTGATGGCCCTGAGAAGGGCCGTTTTTGTTTTTGTCCGGGACCGCGCGACAGCCTCTGGTTGCGCGCCGGCCACCAGGCGACGGTGTCAACCGCCAACCCTTCCCTGCCCTTTTTACTTCTTCTTCTTGGGCGAAGCCTTCGCCTTAGACGGCGTCGCCGTCGCCTTCTTCGGGCGCGGCGCCTTCGGCTTCTTCGTCGGAACCTTGGCGGCCTTCTTCGCCTTCGACGGCGACTTGGCCTTGGCCGGCTTGGCCGCAGCCGCCTTCTTCGCACCCGCGGGAGCGGCCGACGCCGCAGACGCCTTCTTGGCGGCGCCCGCCTTCCGACCGGTCGCCGCCTTCACGCCGCCAGCCTTCTTTGCGCCGGCCGCACGGGCCCCCTTCTTCTCCTTGCTGGCCGGAGCGGCGCGCTTCTTCTTCGCACCACCGCCGCCACCACGAGCCTTGCCGCCCTCGGCCGCCCCGCCGCCGGCGCCGGCAAGCTTGAAAGAGCCCGACGCGCCCTTCCCCTTCGTCTGCACCAGCTCGCCAGCCACGACGGCCGACTTGAGGTACTTCTTGATAAAGGGCGCCAGCTTCTCCGCGTCCAGCTTGTAGTGCGCGGCAATGTACTTCTTGATCGCCTGCAGCGACGACCCGCCGCGCTCCTTCAGACTCTTGATGGCGGCCGTCACCATCTCAGAGGTGCGCGGGTGCGCAGGCTTGGCGCGCGGCTTCTTCGCAGACGACGCAGACTTGGCCTTCTTCGTAGTGCCGGTGGCGGCGGGTGCCGCGGCAGTCTCGTTCGTAGCCGCCTGGTCTGCCATCTTTTGCCTGTTCTCTTTTCTTTTTTCCCCTTGCTTTCGCTTCCTTCTCTCCTTCGACGACGCACAACAGCGAGGGGCGCGCAGCAGAGAATAGCCGCGCACGCGCCTGGCCCAGCCAGTGTCGCGGGCGGGCGCGGACGGCCGAGAGAGCGGCCGCCACTCGGCGCGCCGCCGCGCCGCCGCGCCGCGCCTCCCGCGCTTGCTACCGCCCAACGTCCGACAGCCTGCGCGGAGCAGCCCCCAACCTGCGCCGCAACCACCCGCGCCATTCAAACCACCGAGGATGGGGCTACACACACCGACACCACGGTCGCCAACCAGTCGCCGCGGCGGCGCCGCAAACCACGGCCAAACTGCAGCCACCGCGCGCCACAGCCTGGGTCGGCCCGCCGAGAATCGCCGCCCCCGCCCAAATGCCGCCCCCACAGCCCCAGCCGACGACCCGCCACAATGGCCAAACCTTCGTCAAAACTCCCACACCGTCGCCGCGGCAGCCCGGCCACCGCGGCCGGCGCCACAGCCACACGAGCCGAGTCGTGCGGCGATGACGGCCGTGCACAAACGCACCTCCGCCGCCCCATCGCCTTCCGCCGTTTTCCCGATCGGCCCGCAGCCGTCGGGCCACGGCCGCGGGCCGTCCTCCTCCTCTCGCCTCGCCCGCCAACACCCACAGCCCTTCCAACACATTTTTTTTTTCTTTTTTCTTTTTTTTTTTCTACTTTTTTACGATCGCCGCCTGCGCAACATGGCACCGGCCGACGGAGCGCCAACCCCCCCGCCACAGGCGAAAACAAGACAACGATAAACAAACAAACAAAATAAATTACCAGCCAGCCCCAACTACAGACACACCGAATCTGCCCTCACAGCCGACCTTACACGCCTCAACGTCAAAACAAAGGTGGTTTCTTTCTTTCAACGGTTACCTTACCTTAGGTTACGTCAGGTTAGGCTAAGAAGGCGTCAGGGTTAGGTTAAGCGTTGACGTGACGTCACGTCTTAACGTAGGCGTTAAGCTAAGGTTGCGGTCACGTACGTTAGGTTAAGGCGACTTGGGGGTTGGCCTAAGGGCTTACGTTAGGTTACGTTAGTTTAGGTGGCTGCGTTAACGGCTTAAAGAAGTTTAGGAGGTTAAGGCGTCGAGGCGGCCGCACCCCCTTAGCTGCTGCGGCTCGGCCACGCCACGCCACGCCACGCCACGCTTTGGGGTTTCATAAGGTCGCGCGGCGGGTCGTCGGCACGCCGCAAAGGACAAAACTGCAAGACGACGTCGAAAAACAAACAACAGGTAAAAAATAAATAAGTAAAAATAAACGACGCCGACAGGCGGGGATCAGCAGAACGAGCAGATTCCGGAGAGCGAACGAGACACACACGCACGCACGCACACACACACACACACACACAAACCCCCCCGAGCCGAGAGAGCACAGCACCACCACGTGTCGGCCTCCGCTCACCCGACTCGGCTGGGCTGGGCTGGGCTGGGCTGGGCTGGGCTGGGCTGGGCTGGGCTGGCGGCCGGGCCGGATGCACGTGCACGTACACGTACGGCTACAGCCACTACCCGTACACAGCCGCTCTTCACGCAACACCAGCCAAATGGCGCGCCCGCGGCTCGTCGCGGTCGCAACGCCACGCCGGCACACTTTCGGCACCACCGTCTTCGCGCGCACCGCAAACAAAAACGCAGCCGACACACACAGAAAAAAAAAAAAAACAACACAGAGCGCGAGAGACGGGCGGCGGCGCACCTTTCGCCAGCCGGCAGGCAATCGACTCGCCCAGTACGACAAACGTGCACGCCACCCCACCCACCAACCAACCAGTCGTCGTCGTCGTCGTCCCGAAATCAAACAAACTCTCAAAAGGCACAGCCCCTGCTGCCAACGGACGCAGGCGCCACGCAGCTCCCTTCCCGCCACACTCGATTCGCAGCGCAACTCACCCGGCACACCGTCAAACGACGGGCTGGGCTCGCCGCATCGCCGCAACCTACACACCTTCCCCGCCACGACGCACAGCCCCACCAGACGCCCGTGCCGCAACGACACTACCGCACTACTCCTCTCGCCCTTGCCATACACGACACAACACGCCAAAAAATGAAAATCCAAATACAAACAAAAACACCGCCCCCACGACCCAAACACATGCACGGCGCGCCAACACACGCGAGGCAAGGCACGCAGCAAACGGCGTCCCCTCCGCGTCGCGCCATCAACCTACACACACAAGGCAACACCAACAACAAACAGCCAGCCAGCCAGCCAGCCAGCCAGCCCCACTCTCACGCCGCAAAAACAGAAAACACACCGAAACCGCCAAACGCCGCACATTCGCGCTTCGCACTCACCACACACCTCTCGGCATCCGTTTCGCACACAACGACGCGACGCACAATACATCATCACGGGCTACGCACGCACACCGCGACCCACTTTTTTACGACGCCCTCGCCAGAGCACACGTGCCCACGCCCACACACAGTCGACACAACGACGCAGCGCGCAGCAGACGCGGCCGCAACACATACCTCCCCGACGACGCGCCAACACCGCCAGCCACTGCTCACTCGCCCAAGCAACCCGTGCACACAACTGCCACACGCGTCCACCACGCCGCCGCCAACCACCCGCCCGCCAGGGGGCGCTCACGTCCGCGACAACAGCGCGGCACCGCCGGACCGGGCCGAACCGAGCCGAGCCGCCGCCTCCTCTCCACTCGGCACGCCACGTCCTGCTTGCAAAACACATGGCTCGTCCCTCTGTACACACAACGCGCCTGCCTGCGGTCGCCGCCGGCATCTATCTACCTGCGCATCGGAGCCAGGCCGGCAAGCCCACACTTAAATAATGCACTTCACCAGCCAAACAAACCCACTCTTCCTTTCTTTGCACAGCGCATGCAACAGCAGCCCCAGGAGCCGGGCCCGCCGCCAGCGTCTCCTCCTCCTCTGGGCACAGCCAGCCAGCCGTTCCCACCGCCCCGCCCCTGCTCTGCAGAACAAGAAAAAACGAAAAAGTACCAACACACGCACCCAAAGCGTAAGCCAGACAAGACCAGCCTCTCCAAGGCCACACACACGCAAAAAAACAAAAAAAAACAAAAACACTACAACAAAATAAAATAAAATGAAAAAGAAAAAGCAAGCTGTCGCCTCGCCCCCGCCCGTCCCCCCACCCCACCACATTCGCCCCCTCCGCTTGTTTTCCTTTCTACAATTTCCCTCTTTTCCACCCAATATCCCGCCGCGGTTTACGGGCACCGGCCGATTTTGCGCCCGCCCACATGTGTGCCTACTCCCCACCACCATTCCCTCCGCAGCCCGCAGCCCGCAGCCCGCAGCCCGCAGCCCGCTTTTCCCCCCTCCCTGCCCACACCACACCACACCACACCACACCACACCACACCACACCACACCACACCGACGGTGCTGACGTCGACACGCACCCAAGACAGGGGCCACGACCGTCTTTTTTCCTGGGCCCATCCCCGCACCGCACCTCCTTCCAATCATCAACGCTGTGGCGCCTGTGTCCGCGCGAGACGCGTGCGCGCCGCCTCTCTCAACATCCGTCCGCCGGCCGGCCCGTTTTTCGGCCCCCAGGCCATCCGTCAACCACCACTGCCCCTGCCCGCCCCGCACCACACCACACACCGCTGCTTGCCCCGGCCGTTGCCACCAAAGGCGCCAACCGCAGCCCGCGCGCGCCAGAAAGAGATGGCAAAACTACAGGGACCCAGCCGACCGACGAAAATCAGAGCAATTGGCCGGGAGGATCAAAAAGAGAGCTCCGAAAACCACCGTAGCGAGGCGTGGGAGGAAACGTTACGAGAAGCAGGAAGGGACCAGGAAAAATTCTGGAAATTTCTTAAAACTCGTAAACTAGACACGAAACATCTACATCTACATGGGGAAGGAACGACCCCACAGACCGAGCTGAAGCACTGGCGGATTCACTAGAAAGGCAATTCCAAGCACCAGAAGCGGTAGATGACGAAACTGATGACCACCAGGAAATGGTACTCAGAAGGGTAAAACCGCATCCTAAGTGCCCCGATCAGAACATCTTTCACAATCCAATAAACGCAGAAACCCCGTATCTTATCACATCACAAACATACACACATCCTAAGAAGGCATCAGGCCCAGATTCCATCAAACCGCAACTACTACATCACCTACCTCCAGCAACTATCAATTATCTATCTAACATCAATATATAATGCTTGCTTCAGACTAAACTACTTGGAAACAGGCCCGAGTCATCACATTACCAAAGCCAAACAAGGACTTATTATTTCCGCAAAACTATAGGCCAACTTCCTTGGAAAGGTTCTCGGAAAGCTCATTCAAACTGAACTGAAGAAATTCAATTCTTAAAGGATAACAACATAATCATCCCACAACAATTCCGATTCCGCGAAGAACACAGCACCACCCACCAGGTGACCAGACTAGTCGAGCACATATGTCAGGCCAGAAACATTAGACACAGTACTGGAGCAGTCCTGCTTGACATTGGAAAAGCATTCGGATAACGCCTTATCTACAAGCTCCACCAGTACAACTGCCCCATCCACATTATTGCTTCTTTTCTCCGCAACAGAGCATTCTATGTCCATGTACCAGGAGCGGCAAGTAACACTAGATCCATAGAGGCTGGAGTCCCGCAAGGCTCAGTGCTGGGGCCCATTCTCTACTCAATATACACAAACAAACAGCTGGGAGGACACTTGTCACTATTTGCAGACGACACTGCAGTCTACCGCAGCAGTTCTAACCTGCAATATAGAGTCACAAAAATAGAGCAACACCTACAATCCATCCAGAAATGGGCTAACCAAAAAAACAATAAACGCGGAGAAAACCCAAGCAATACAATACGATTCACATTCAAAAAGAATACCTCCTAACCTGCATATACGCCTCAGAAATAACAATCTTCCATGGTCAGGCACAATAAAGTATCTAGGCATCAAGCTGGACAAGAGGTTGACATTTAGAGACCATGTTACACACGTTTGTAACAAGGCTGCAGCAGCAATATTCAGACTGTACCCAATCATCAAAGGAAACAGAATAAATATGCGCGCCAAAAAGAAAATCTTCAAAACCGTCATAGGAACCAGCCATCACTTACGGCTCTGAAAAATCTCGTCAATGGCCGCAGACACCAAACATAACAAGAGTAAAAAAGGGTGCAGAACAAATACTTCAGAATTACTGCTGATGCCGGCCGGTACCAGACAAACCGAGACATATACACAAACCATAACATACTCAATCAAAATCCCGGAAATCATCCAAAGAAAAATCCATAAAGTTTTTTTTTTTTTTTTTTTTTGTTTTTTTTCCACCAAACCACGGATTCGAACCACCCACTCATCAGAAATCTGGGACCAAAATCCACCCGACCCAAGAACGACATTTCCCATCACGACAAAACACCACAAACTACAACATACCATGATAAACAAAAATAAAATACAAACACCATAACACTCACTCAAACAAACAAACATCTACACACACCCAAGAGACCCTATCATCCCATCATTTTGTTACCCAACATAATCAGACAGAAGGCAGGGATCAAGGACAGATCCGGTCCTTCGAGTACAGGGGGTAAAAAATACCCATCAGACCAGCTCTCTCTCTCTCTCTCCTCCTCGCTTCTCCGTGCCGACGCTGCCCCGCACACGCGTTCGCGTTCGCGTTCGCGCTCGCGTTCGGCCGACACCACACGACAGGTCTTTGGGGCCCCGCCACTGCGCACACGCACGCCTCCTCCTCTTCCTTAGTTCTTTTTCGCTTTTCTTTTCTCCCCCGCCCCCCGCTCTCACCGCCACATCATCCCGCAACCCTTGGGGCATGTTTCCCAACATCAACGCGCCCCAATTCCACTCTCTGCCCGTGCCGCACTCTCCACTTTGCTTCTCCCCGTCCCCTACACACACGACTACCGAAACCCCGGTTGACACACCTTCTCGTAGGACAGGGGTGCGTGCGTGCGTGCGTGCGTTGTCTTGACGGTGACAGCAACAGCAACGGATCCGTCCATCCCATTCCCCCCCACTCGGTAAAGAACCATGTTCAACCCACACTACACAACAAGGGGGGCACACACGAACGCGAAAGAAAGGGCAGGGCAGGGGCAACTATCTCGTACACATTCTTCCTCAGAACCCACATATCGCATCAACGAACGGCAGGCCAATTGCGGACTCAGCCGTGTCAGGCAAATCCAACCCAACCAACACCTCCCACGGAAACCCTGACACTGATCCAGCAGTACGTCCACATACATCGCCACACCAAATACGGGTGACGAGTGAGCAACAAATGGAACAATACACAACAAGGGCTGACCTAATAAAAACTGCACGTCACGTCATACCTTCCAGACAGACGCAGTTCCGACGGGACGGCGGAACCGTATACGTACCTTTCAGCCACAACAACCGACCGACTGGACACGCCCGCGTCTCCAGCCAGCCAACCACCAGGGCCACACAGCCCGCAAGTTTCAGCGTCAACACTTCTTAACGTACGTTGCAAACTTTTCAAAACATTGCCACACACACACACACACACACACACACACACACACCACGAAAAGCGTCAACCTCTCTCACACTGGATACACTCAACACTTTTTGTCGGCGGAGCTTGAGGGCCAACGGTTGACACACCCCCACCGGCCACACAGGTTTCCCTTTGAAAATTGCAGTGACGGAGGAGACGCGGCATTACGAGAGGGTTGTTTCCGAGAGCGCGAGCTGGACGGAGCTGCGGCGCCGCCGCCGCCGCCGCCGCCGCCGCCGAGGGGTAATGAACGCACGCGATGCCGCATGACAGCCCATCACCCAAAGTTTCACCCACAACTGCACAGGTCGCACCCCCTTTTCGCGCCATACTAGTGTCGATCGTCAATTACAGCTGACGGTGTTCGCATTTGCCACTTGACGAGAGGGGGGGGGGGGGGGGAAAAGAAAACAAACATCTGACACGCCATGTGTTTCTCTCTCTCTCTGTTACATCTAGGTCATTCGGCAGCCACTGTAAAAAAAAAAAAAAAAAAAAAAAAAAAAAAAAATATTTTTACGACATGGTTGGGTAAGTGATTTAAAGACAACAATTGTGGGTCACACACCATAGACCATTTCGATAGTGTTCTTGTTCTTCTCTTTTTCCTTTTTTTATCGCTCAATTGAAATCAAACCTGGGGATGATGCAATGCTGCGATATGGCACAACCGTCGTCCATTGTACACAACTCGGGAACAAAAAGAAACCAATTCAGGGAACGTTCGTTCCTTCACAACGTTTCTTTCAACGCACTTGGTCTTTACCATCCTGTATATTCAACACACATTTCCTTTCATCAAACTAGGGCATTTCCATAACAGTATTTGCAATACTGCTTCTTCGACGTCATTTCACCATCTTAACTAGAGACAAACAAACAAGAAAATAGCAAAACAGCCTTGAGAACCCCGTCCACCAAATTTCAGTTAGCACGGCATCCAAGATTCTTTTCCGGGGAGTGCAGTGCAGCTGACGCTGCTCAGACCATATACCGTCGCCAGTCTCACTCAACTCTTGCGCATTCCATTCTACGCTACGTGACTATGCAAAAATGAATGAATCAAACCCGCCCAGAGAGCGTCTTGTGCGAGGGGACACACGATATAGAGAACAACAAAACACACAGGGGACACCACCACAGTTGGAGAGAACGTTTCCACCACGGCAGCCGCGCCGTTACGCGCTTTTTTTTTTTCCTCCCCCCCACTGCACACCTCCGACACCACGGGAACGTTCACCGTCCCGTTGCCCTACACTGGCGTTTCTTTTCAACCCCCCACCCTATTCCTCGCTCCCCGGACATTCGACCGATCACAAAGTGCAACCTCTCGTTACCGTCGGGTGCCCCTCTTCATCCCCGGGGCGCCAACAACAAAACAAAAACACCACCGACGCCGTCGTCTCGCGTCACCTCACTCAACTGAGCGGAAAATACACGTACATCCAGAATGACGACACCGCCTCCAGACGTCAGACGTCAGGTCGAAAGAGGGCACCGTACGTCGTGGCGCGTGGTCTCCTAACTCACCTCGCGCGTACAAATACAATGCAATGCGTGTCTCCTCACGTTCACACACACCTCCACGCTCCACTTTTACGTCGCCCAACCAACCAACTACTAACTTAACCCACCCGCTCGGCGTAGAAGCAGCTGTAGGCGGCAACGTGTTTCTCACCCTCGCCACCAACGGTGTGACATCCGACAATCGCGGTTTGCTTTCCGTTCCACACCTCCGGCCATACCATACAAAGGGGACAAAAAAAAAAAAAAAAATATATATATCAAACAAGCCAACTCCAGCGATCCGCCCCCCTAACACCAACACGTCTCGAAACACCCACGCCCACGACCCGGCTGTGGCCTAAAGTGCGTATCCCAACGTCACACCAAAACCAAAGGCGCCGGCGCCGCACCACACCACACCACAAGCTACAGCTACAGCTGTGCCGCCCGTCCACCCGCTCACAACAACAACAACAACAACAACAACAATTCCGCCCTTCCCGCAAAGGCATTTTGGTGGCCCTGAAAAGGGCCGTTTTTTCTTTTCTTCGCCGCGCCGCGGACGAGCCTCCTATTTCCAAGAGCCACCTCCTTACTTGGAGCTCGTGTACTTGGTCACCGCCTTCGTGCCCTCGCTCACCGCGTGCTTGGCCAGCTCGCCAGGCAGCAAGAGCCGCACAGCGGTCTGGATCTCGCGGGACGTGATGGTCGAGCGCTTGTTGTAGTGCGCCAGGCGAGAAGCCTCGGCCGCAATGCGCTCGAAAATGTCGTTCACGAAGCTGTTCATGATGCTCATCGCCTTCGAAGAGATGCCCGTGTCAGGGTGCACCTGCTTCAGCACCTTGTAGATGTAGATGGCATAGCTCTCCTTCCTCTTGCGCTTCTTCTTCTTGTCGCCCTTCGAAATGTTCTTCTGCGCCTTGCCAGCCTTCTTGGCGGCTTTCCCGCTAGTCTTGGGCGGCATCACGAACAAACAGGCAGGCAGGCAGGCAGGCAGGCAGGCACGCGCAGTCAGTCAGTCAGTCAGGCGCTCCGCTCCAGTCAGCGTCTCCCCACACAGTGGCACCCGCCGGACATGAGATGGCTGGGTTTGCACCCATGCTAGTTCTGGAGAGCCAGCGTTCTTTCAACGCTCTGTCTCACGAAATGATCCTGTGGGTTCGTATGTGGCTTGTGTGCAGTAATGGCTTGGGGATTTTCCCCCCGGGTGGATGGCGTTAGTGATGATGATGTTGATAGAGGTGGAGATGAGTATCCTGTTTCATGAGGATGAGAAGATGGTTACCGCCTGTAGTGGCGATGGAGTGTGTTGATAGGAGCTCTGAGTTGAGGGTGAGGGTTCCGTCCCAGTGTATTGATGAGCTGGTACGGTGATGAATGAGATGATTCGTAGAATGTTTGTGATTTTTGTTTGATTATGTGATAGAAAGAGGGTTGCCCTAGCATTGCCCTGATTTCCTCATTGCTAGTCAGTCTTGGTACGTCTGCAATAATTCTTAGGGTTTTATTTTGGACGACCTCCAATTGGGCTAGATTAGTGTCTGCTGCCATGCTCCACACTTCAGAGCCGTAGAGGATGACAGGCAGGACTATTGTTTTCCAGATTCTGAGCTTTGCTGATATGGACAATCCCATTCCCTTTAATAATGGGTATAGTTGGTAGAGCCGGGCGGAGCCTTTGTTCCTAGCCTCTCTTATGTGATGCTTGAATGTTAGGTTTTTGTCCAATTTTAGTCCTAAGTATGTGATTTCATTTTTCCATGGGAGTATTTGTTCATTGTAAGTGATGTTTATTATGGGTTTCTTGATTTTATGAGAAAATAGGATTGTTTGACATTTGTCAGCATTTATTTTTATTTTCCAGATGTTGCACCAGTTTGCAACTTTGTTGAGATGTCGTTGTAGGCTGTAGGCTAGGTAATTAATGTTTCTGCCACTGAGATAGAGTGCTGTGTCATCAGCATATAAGGCTATGTTGCCACCCGGCTCTTTCGGGATGTCATTTGTATACAGAAGATATAGGAGGGGGCCAAGCACAGATCCCTGTGGGACACCTGCTTCTATGAGTTTCATGCCACTTTTTGCCTTTTCTATGTATGAGTAAAATTTCCTGTCAGAGAGGAAAGACTGAATGATTTTCAGCAGGTGGAGAGGGCAGTTGAGTTTGGAGATCTTATATAGCAAGCCGTCATGCCAAACACGATCAAAAGCCTTTTCAATATCCAAGAAAATAGCTGCGGTGCTGTTGCCCTGGCTCTTCTCCGTGCAGACATGCTCCACCAGGCGAATGGCTTGCTGTACAGTGCTATGTCCAGCACGAAAACCAAATTGTTCAGGGATGATGATGTTGTTTATGGATAGAAACTGGAGTAGGGAGTTTTGTATAAGAATTTCGAGAAGTTTGGAGAGATGACATAGTAGGGAGATGGGGCGGTGGTTTTGCGGGAATAACTGATCTTTATTGGGCTTTGGAATGGAAATAACTTTTGCAACCTTCCAGGCTGAAGGGAAGTATTGTATGGAGAGGCAACTGTTTAGGATGGCTGTAAGGTGAGAGATAGCAGGTTGAGGAAGGTTTCTAAGAAAGGGGGGTTTGATGTTATCGGGACCAGGGGCTTTTGCATTGCCGATTCGCCTGATGAGAACAGAGACTGCACGTTCAGTGGTCGGCACAAAGTTGGTGACTGGTCTGGCACGAAGTGTTCGATGTAGGTGACGCTCAACTCTGCGCTCCAGGGCTTCTGCTTCTTCCTCGTCTTCATCGATTATATTCTCTTGGAACTGCAGCTCGAGCGTGTTTGCCATGGCGGTTGCTTTGTCGTGTGGGGTATAGACTAAACCGTTTTGCCCATGAAGTGGTCTGCTGGCTTTTTGGGGTTGTCGTCTGGATCTGATGATTCCCCAGAATTTTTCGGGATTTTGCTCTGCTGTTTGCAGGCTTTGTTCCCATCTAGCACTTCGTAGCAGTTTAAGTCTGGTCTGGATTTCCCTGGCCATCCTAAACATGCGTCTCCTGTCTTGGGGGTCACGAAATGGCACCCGCCGCACGCCGCCGCCGCACCTTTACCAGCTCGCCCTGCTGCGGCCGCCGACCAATGGGGCGCGCGCGCAACCGGCCGCCGCACCCGAGCCCATAAAGGACCCCCACCCCGCCGGCGCCGGCACGCACTCCGCTGCTCGACTCGCTGCGGCTCGCACCGTTTGGGGCGTTGTGCTTTTTCTTTCTCGCTTCTTTCCAAACTAGCCCATCGCCATGTCCGGACGCGGAAAGGGAGGCAAAGTCAAGGGCAAGTCAAAGTCCCGCTCAAGCAGGGCTGGGCTCCAGTTCCCGGTCGGCAGAATCCACCGCCTCCTGCGCAAGGGAAACTACGCCGAGCGCGTCGGCGCCGGGGCGCCCGTCTACCTCGCCGCCGTCATGGAGTACCTCGCGGCTGAGGTGCTCGAGCTGGCCGGAAACGCGGCCCGCGACAACAAGAAGACGCGCATCATCCCGCGCCACCTGCAGCTCGCCATACGCAACGACGAGGAGCTCAACAAGCTCTTGTCGGGCGTCACCATCGCACAGGGAGGTGTCCTGCCCAACATCCAGGCCGTCCTGCTGCCAAAGAAGACCGAGAAGAAGGCCTAAAAGAGAGACAGCGCAATCGGCAACCGCCGCGTGCTCCCTTGGCACGCAGCGCGCCATTTGCCGCCTCGGCTCAAAAAACAAAACACAATCGGCCCTTTTCAGGGCCACCACACAAACCTACGTCCAAAGCAGAATTCCAGTCGTTCGTCGCACCACTTTTCTCTCTCTCTCTCTCTCTCTCTCTCTCTCTCTCTCTCTCTGTGTACGGTTTTTTTTTCCTTCTTACACACACAGGCGCCGCCATCTTGTACACACGTACTTGGCCACCTCCTCCACTCAACTCCACGCACGCACAGTCTCGCGACCATTAACCAGCACACGTGGCGCACAACAACACACCTCAAAAATAACCCCTCGGCGCTCAGCCGCGCCGCAACACACAGCCCATCCACCGACAAGAAGCATACAAGCAAAGAGGGAGGGGAAGGAAGGAAGGAAGGAGCTCACACAACGCAAGGGCACGCTTCCTTCCCTCCCAACCGCACCGCACACCACGTCAAAAAAAACTCCAAACAAAACTAAAAGGCCAAGTAGACTAAAAAGGAAAAGAAAAACCAGCAACACAGACTCTTTCGCACTTTTCAACTTCCGAACACTGTGGTGGCCCTGAAAAGGGCCGTTTTTCAATCTATCTCTCTTTCCTTCCTTCGGTCTCACACCGCCTAACCGCCGAAACCGTACAGGGTGCGCCCCTGCCTCTTCAGGGCGTACACCACGTCCATGGCCGTCACAGTCTTGCGCTTGGCGTGCTCAGTGTACGTCACCGCGTCGCGGATCACGTTCTCCAGGAACACCTTCAGCACTCCGCGCGTCTCCTCGTAGATCAGACCAGAGATGCGCTTCACGCCGCCCCTGCGCGCCAGGCGGCGGATCGCGGGCTTCGTGATGCCCTGGATGTTGTCGCGCAACACCTTGCGGTGCCGCTTGGCGCCACCCTTGCCGAGCCCCTTTCCTCCCTTGCCGCGGCCTGTCATTCTTCTTCTTCAAGCGTCTCAACCACAATAATATAAAAAACAGAAAGCAAGGCAAGCTCCTCACCCGGCGCTAGCGAGTCGGCTACGGTTGTGGCGCCCAGCGCGCGCGCCGCCCCCCTATATAGACTCTGGGGCCCCGCGGCCCGCCCTCCCCTCCCCCCACCACCGCGCACCGAGGGCATATAAGCGCAGCACCCGGGGCGCGCGGGCCCGTTGTCAAGGCAGCACCGGACGCCGTCGCGCACGCATATCCTCCACGCCGCATCCGCATCCGCATCCGCATCCGCAGTAGCCATGGCCCGGACAAAGCAAACGGCCCGCAAGTCCACCGGCGGAAAGGCGCCGCGCAAACAGCTCGCCACCAAGGCGGCGAGGAAGAGCGCGCCCGCCACCGGCGGCGTCAAGAAGCCCCACCGCTACAGGCCGGGCACCGTCGCCCTGCGAGAAATCAGGCGCTACCAGAAGAGCACAGAGCTGCTCATCCGCAAGCTGCCATTCCAGCGCCTAGTGCGCGAGATCGCCCAGGACTTCAAGACCGACCTGCGCTTCCAGAGCTCCGCAGTCATGGCCCTGCAGGAGGCCAGCGAGGCCTACCTCGTCGGCCTCTTCGAAGACACCAACCTGTGCGCAATCCACGCCAAGCGAGTCACCATCATGCCCAAGGACATCCAGCTCGCGCGCCGCATCCGCGGCGAGCGCGCCTAAACCCGCACACCGCCAAACAAACAAAACGGCCCTTTTCAGGGCCACTAACGTCTCTCCGTCGCGAGCAAAACTTTGTCGGTCGCAACGACTAGTTCCCCACTCACTCTCCAGTCCAGTCGTCCCACCCCCGGCCCGGCCCAGCGCCGCCGTTTCCAAAAGAAAAAAAAAAGCACCGCACCGGCCGAGCCAAGTCGCAAGCGTCAATAGCGCCACCCACACAGGCCACGGCACAAAACGTGACGCCCGGAAAGCAAAGCCAAAAAAGACTATTCCAAAACCACCACCAAGACAAACAAACAAACGCGGCGCAAAATAAATAGGTAGAAATAATAAAAGTAAAATACACTTTATGTAACACCAACCGCGGCGCCGCCGCCCACGCCCGCCAACGACCCCACAATCCAACCACCATCCACACATGAAACAAACAAACGCCAGCAAGCAAGACAGACAGACAACAAGGCAACCGACCGACCACGACACGACACGACAATCAACACCTTCCCGACGTGCTTTGATGGCCCTGAGAAGGGCCGTTTTTGTTTTTGTCCGGGACCGCGCGACAGCCTCTGGTTGCGCGCCGGCCACCAGGCGACGGTGTCAACCGCCAACCCTTCCCTGCCCTTTTTACTTCTTCTTCTTGGGCGAAGCCTTCGCCTTAGACGGCGTCGCCGTCGCCTTCTTCGGGCGCGGCGCCTTCGGCTTCTTCGTCGGAACCTTGGCGGCCTTCTTCGCCTTCGACGGCGACTTGGCCTTGGCCGGCTTGGCCGCAGCCGCCTTCTTCGCACCCGCGGGAGCGGCCGACGCCGCAGACGCCTTCTTGGCGGCGCCCGCCTTCCGACCGGTCGCCGCCTTCACGCCGCCAGCCTTCTTTGCGCCGGCCGCACGGGCCCCCTTCTTCTCCTTGCTGGCCGGAGCGGCGCGCTTCTTCTTCGCACCACCGCCGCCACCACGAGCCTTGCCGCCCTCGGCCGCCCCGCCGCCGGCGCCGGCAAGCTTGAAAGAGCCCGACGCGCCCTTCCCCTTCGTCTGCACCAGCTCGCCAGCCACGACGGCCGACTTGAGGTACTTCTTGATAAAGGGCGCCAGCTTCTCCGCGTCCAGCTTGTAGTGCGCGGCAATGTACTTCTTGATCGCCTGCAGCGACGACCCGCCGCGCTCCTTCAGACTCTTGATGGCGGCCGTCACCATCTCAGAGGTGCGCGGGTGCGCAGGCTTGGCGCGCGGCTTCTTCGCAGACGACGCAGACTTGGCCTTCTTCGTAGTGCCGGTGGCGGCGGGTGCCGCGGCAGTCTCGTTCGTAGCCGCCTGGTCTGCCATCTTTTGCCTGTTCTCTTTTCTTTTTTCCCCTTGCTTTCGCTTCCTTCTCTCCTTCGACGACGCACAACAGCGAGGGGCGCGCAGCAGAGAATAGCCGCGCACGCGCCTGGCCCAGCCAGTGTCGCGGGCGGGCGCGGACGGCCGAGAGAGCGGCCGCCACTCGGCGCGCCGCCGCGCCGCCGCGCCGCGCCTCCCGCGCTTGCTACCGCCCAACGTCCGACAGCCTGCGCGGAGCAGCCCCCAACCTGCGCCGCAACCACCCGCGCCATTCAAACCACCGAGGATGGGGCTACACACACCGACACCACGGTCGCCAACCAGTCGCCGCGGCGGCGCCGCAAACCACGGCCAAACTGCAGCCACCGCGCGCCACAGCCTGGGTCGGCCCGCCGAGAATCGCCGCCCCCGCCCAAATGCCGCCCCCACAGCCCCAGCCGACGACCCGCCACAATGGCCAAACCTTCGTCAAAACTCCCACACCGTCGCCGCGGCAGCCCGGCCACCGCGGCCGGCGCCACAGCCACACGAGCCGAGTCGTGCGGCGATGACGGCCGTGCACAAACGCACCTCCGCCGCCCCATCGCCTTCCGCCGTTTTCCCGATCGGCCCGCAGCCGTCGGGCCACGGCCGCGGGCCGTCCTCCTCCTCTCGCCTCGCCCGCCAACACCCACAGCCCTTCCAACACATTTTTTTTTTCTTTTTTCTTTTTTTTTTTCTACTTTTTTACGATCGCCGCCTGCGCAACATGGCACCGGCCGACGGAGCGCCAACCCCCCCGCCACAGGCGAAAACAAGACAACGATAAACAAACAAACAAAATAAATTACCAGCCAGCCCCAACTACAGACACACCGAATCTGCCCTCACAGCCGACCTTACACGCCTCAACGTCAAAACAAAGGTGGTTTCTTTCTTTCAACGGTTACCTTACCTTAGGTTACGTCAGGTTAGGCTAAGAAGGCGTCAGGGTTAGGTTAAGCGTTGACGTGACGTCACGTCTTAACGTAGGCGTTAAGCTAAGGTTGCGGTCACGTACGTTAGGTTAAGGCGACTTGGGGGTTGGCCTAAGGGCTTACGTTAGGTTACGTTAGTTTAGGTGGCTGCGTTAACGGCTTAAAGAAGTTTAGGAGGTTAAGGCGTCGAGGCGGCCGCACCCCCTTAGCTGCTGCGGCTCGGCCACGCCACGCCACGCCACGCCACGCTTTGGGGTTTCATAAGGTCGCGCGGCGGGTCGTCGGCACGCCGCAAAGGACAAAACTGCAAGACGACGTCGAAAAACAAACAACAGGTAAAAAATAAATAAGTAAAAATAAACGACGCCGACAGGCGGGGATCAGCAGAACGAGCAGATTCCGGAGAGCGAACGAGACACACACGCACGCACGCACACACACACACACACACACAAACCCCCCCGAGCCGAGAGAGCACAGCACCACCACGTGTCGGCCTCCGCTCACCCGACTCGGCTGGGCTGGGCTGGGCTGGGCTGGGCTGGGCTGGGCTGGGCTGGGCTGGCGGCCGGGCCGGATGCACGTGCACGTACACGTACGGCTACAGCCACTACCCGTACACAGCCGCTCTTCACGCAACACCAGCCAAATGGCGCGCCCGCGGCTCGTCGCGGTCGCAACGCCACGCCGGCACACTTTCGGCACCACCGTCTTCGCGCGCACCGCAAACAAAAACGCAGCCGACACACACAGAAAAAAAAAAAAAACAACACAGAGCGCGAGAGACGGGCGGCGGCGCACCTTTCGCCAGCCGGCAGGCAATCGACTCGCCCAGTACGACAAACGTGCACGCCACCCCACCCACCAACCAACCAGTCGTCGTCGTCGTCGTCCCGAAATCAAACAAACTCTCAAAAGGCACAGCCCCTGCTGCCAACGGACGCAGGCGCCACGCAGCTCCCTTCCCGCCACACTCGATTCGCAGCGCAACTCACCCGGCACACCGTCAAACGACGGGCTGGGCTCGCCGCATCGCCGCAACCTACACACCTTCCCCGCCACGACGCACAGCCCCACCAGACGCCCGTGCCGCAACGACACTACCGCACTACTCCTCTCGCCCTTGCCATACACGACACAACACGCCAAAAAATGAAAATCCAAATACAAACAAAAACACCGCCCCCACGACCCAAACACATGCACGGCGCGCCAACACACGCGAGGCAAGGCACGCAGCAAACGGCGTCCCCTCCGCGTCGCGCCATCAACCTACACACACAAGGCAACACCAACAACAAACAGCCAGCCAGCCAGCCAGCCAGCCAGCCCCACTCTCACGCCGCAAAAACAGAAAACACACCGAAACCGCCAAACGCCGCACATTCGCGCTTCGCACTCACCACACACCTCTCGGCATCCGTTTCGCACACAACGACGCGACGCACAATACATCATCACGGGCTACGCACGCACACCGCGACCCACTTTTTTACGACGCCCTCGCCAGAGCACACGTGCCCACGCCCACACACAGTCGACACAACGACGCAGCGCGCAGCAGACGCGGCCGCAACACATACCTCCCCGACGACGCGCCAACACCGCCAGCCACTGCTCACTCGCCCAAGCAACCCGTGCACACAACTGCCACACGCGTCCACCACGCCGCCGCCAACCACCCGCCCGCCAGGGGGCGCTCACGTCCGCGACAACAGCGCGGCACCGCCGGACCGGGCCGAACCGAGCCGAGCCGCCGCCTCCTCTCCACTCGGCACGCCACGTCCTGCTTGCAAAACACATGGCTCGTCCCTCTGTACACACAACGCGCCTGCCTGCGGTCGCCGCCGGCATCTATCTACCTGCGCATCGGAGCCAGGCCGGCAAGCCCACACTTAAATAATGCACTTCACCAGCCAAACAAACCCACTCTTCCTTTCTTTGCACAGCGCATGCAACAGCAGCCCCAGGAGCCGGGCCCGCCGCCAGCGTCTCCTCCTCCTCTGGGCACAGCCAGCCAGCCGTTCCCACCGCCCCGCCCCTGCTCTGCAGAACAAGAAAAAACGAAAAAGTACCAACACACGCACCCAAAGCGTAAGCCAGACAAGACCAGCCTCTCCAAGGCCACACACACGCAAAAAAACAAAAAAAAACAAAAACACTACAACAAAATAAAATAAAATGAAAAAGAAAAAGCAAGCTGTCGCCTCGCCCCCGCCCGTCCCCCCACCCCACCACATTCGCCCCCTCCGCTTGTTTTCCTTTCTACAATTTCCCTCTTTTCCACCCAATATCCCGCCGCGGTTTACGGGCACCGGCCGATTTTGCGCCCGCCCACATGTGTGCCTACTCCCCACCACCATTCCCTCCGCAGCCCGCAGCCCGCAGCCCGCAGCCCGCAGCCCGCTTTTCCCCCCTCCCTGCCCACACCACACCACACCACACCACACCACACCACACCACACCACACCACACCGACGGTGCTGACGTCGACACGCACCCAAGACAGGGGCCACGACCGTCTTTTTTCCTGGGCCCATCCCCGCACCGCACCTCCTTCCAATCATCAACGCTGTGGCGCCTGTGTCCGCGCGAGACGCGTGCGCGCCGCCTCTCTCAACATCCGTCCGCCGGCCGGCCCGTTTTTCGGCCCCCAGGCCATCCGTCAACCACCACTGCCCCTGCCCGCCCCGCACCACACCACACACCGCTGCTTGCCCCGGCCGTTGCCACCAAAGGCGCCAACCGCAGCCCGCGCGCGCCAGAAAGAGATGGCAAAACTACAGGGACCCAGCCGACCGACGAAAATCAGAGCAATTGGCCGGGAGGATCAAAAAGAGAGCTCCGAAAACCACCGTAGCGAGGCGTGGGAGGAAACGTTACGAGAAGCAGGAAGGGACCAGGAAAAATTCTGGAAATTTCTTAAAACTCGTAAACTAGACACGAAACATCTACATCTACATGGGGAAGGAACGACCCCACAGACCGAGCTGAAGCACTGGCGGATTCACTAGAAAGGCAATTCCAAGCACCAGAAGCGGTAGATGACGAAACTGATGACCACCAGGAAATGGTACTCAGAAGGGTAAAACCGCATCCTAAGTGCCCCGATCAGAACATCTTTCACAATCCAATAAACGCAGAAACCCCGTATCTTATCACATCACAAACATACACACATCCTAAGAAGGCATCAGGCCCAGATTCCATCAAACCGCAACTACTACATCACCTACCTCCAGCAACTATCAATTATCTATCTAACATCAATATATAATGCTTGCTTCAGACTAAACTACTTGGAAACAGGCCCGAGTCATCACATTACCAAAGCCAAACAAGGACTTATTATTTCCGCAAAACTATAGGCCAACTTCCTTGGAAAGGTTCTCGGAAAGCTCATTCAAACTGAACTGAAGAAATTCAATTCTTAAAGGATAACAACATAATCATCCCACAACAATTCCGATTCCGCGAAGAACACAGCACCACCCACCAGGTGACCAGACTAGTCGAGCACATATGTCAGGCCAGAAACATTAGACACAGTACTGGAGCAGTCCTGCTTGACATTGGAAAAGCATTCGGATAACGCCTTATCTACAAGCTCCACCAGTACAACTGCCCCATCCACATTATTGCTTCTTTTCTCCGCAACAGAGCATTCTATGTCCATGTACCAGGAGCGGCAAGTAACACTAGATCCATAGAGGCTGGAGTCCCGCAAGGCTCAGTGCTGGGGCCCATTCTCTACTCAATATACACAAACAAACAGCTGGGAGGACACTTGTCACTATTTGCAGACGACACTGCAGTCTACCGCAGCAGTTCTAACCTGCAATATAGAGTCACAAAAATAGAGCAACACCTACAATCCATCCAGAAATGGGCTAACCAAAAAAACAATAAACGCGGAGAAAACCCAAGCAATACAATACGATTCACATTCAAAAAGAATACCTCCTAACCTGCATATACGCCTCAGAAATAACAATCTTCCATGGTCAGGCACAATAAAGTATCTAGGCATCAAGCTGGACAAGAGGTTGACATTTAGAGACCATGTTACACACGTTTGTAACAAGGCTGCAGCAGCAATATTCAGACTGTACCCAATCATCAAAGGAAACAGAATAAATATGCGCGCCAAAAAGAAAATCTTCAAAACCGTCATAGGAACCAGCCATCACTTACGGCTCTGAAAAATCTCGTCAATGGCCGCAGACACCAAACATAACAAGAGTAAAAAAGGGTGCAGAACAAATACTTCAGAATTACTGCTGATGCCGGCCGGTACCAGACAAACCGAGACATATACACAAACCATAACATACTCAATCAAAATCCCGGAAATCATCCAAAGAAAAATCCATAAAGTTTTTTTTTTTTTTTTTTTTGTTTTTTTTCCACCAAACCACGGATTCGAACCACCCACTCATCAGAAATCTGGGACCAAAATCCACCCGACCCAAGAACGACATTTCCCATCACGACAAAACACCACAAACTACAACATACCATGATAAACAAAAATAAAATACAAACACCATAACACTCACTCAAACAAACAAACATCTACACACACCCAAGAGACCCTATCATCCCATCATTTTGTTACCCAACATAATCAGACAGAAGGCAGGGATCAAGGACAGATCCGGTCCTTCGAGTACAGGGGGTAAAAAATACCCATCAGACCAGCTCTCTCTCTCTCTCTCCTCCTCGCTTCTCCGTGCCGACGCTGCCCCGCACACGCGTTCGCGTTCGCGTTCGCGCTCGCGTTCGGCCGACACCACACGACAGGTCTTTGGGGCCCCGCCACTGCGCACACGCACGCCTCCTCCTCTTCCTTAGTTCTTTTTCGCTTTTCTTTTCTCCCCCGCCCCCCGCTCTCACCGCCACATCATCCCGCAACCCTTGGGGCATGTTTCCCAACATCAACGCGCCCCAATTCCACTCTCTGCCCGTGCCGCACTCTCCACTTTGCTTCTCCCCGTCCCCTACACACACGACTACCGAAACCCCGGTTGACACACCTTCTCGTAGGACAGGGGTGCGTGCGTGCGTGCGTGCGTTGTCTTGACGGTGACAGCAACAGCAACGGATCCGTCCATCCCATTCCCCCCCACTCGGTAAAGAACCATGTTCAACCCACACTACACAACAAGGGGGGCACACACGAACGCGAAAGAAAGGGCAGGGCAGGGGCAACTATCTCGTACACATTCTTCCTCAGAACCCACATATCGCATCAACGAACGGCAGGCCAATTGCGGACTCAGCCGTGTCAGGCAAATCCAACCCAACCAACACCTCCCACGGAAACCCTGACACTGATCCAGCAGTACGTCCACATACATCGCCACACCAAATACGGGTGACGAGTGAGCAACAAATGGAACAATACACAACAAGGGCTGACCTAATAAAAACTGCACGTCACGTCATACCTTCCAGACAGACGCAGTTCCGACGGGACGGCGGAACCGTATACGTACCTTTCAGCCACAACAACCGACCGACTGGACACGCCCGCGTCTCCAGCCAGCCAACCACCAGGGCCACACAGCCCGCAAGTTTCAGCGTCAACACTTCTTAACGTACGTTGCAAACTTTTCAAAACATTGCCACACACACACACACACACACACACACACACACCACGAAAAGCGTCAACCTCTCTCACACTGGATACACTCAACACTTTTTGTCGGCGGAGCTTGAGGGCCAACGGTTGACACACCCCCACCGGCCACACAGGTTTCCCTTTGAAAATTGCAGTGACGGAGGAGACGCGGCATTACGAGAGGGTTGTTTCCGAGAGCGCGAGCTGGACGGAGCTGCGGCGCCGCCGCCGCCGCCGCCGCCGCCGCCGAGGGGTAATGAACGCACGCGATGCCGCATGACAGCCCATCACCCAAAGTTTCACCCACAACTGCACAGGTCGCACCCCCTTTTCGCGCCATACTAGTGTCGATCGTCAATTACAGCTGACGGTGTTCGCATTTGCCACTTGACGAGAGGGGGGGGGGGGGGGGGAAAAGAAAACAAACATCTGACACGCCATGTGTTTCTCTCTCTCTCTGTTACATCTAGGTCATTCGGCAGCCACTGTAAAAAAAAAAAAAAAAAAAAAAAAAAAAAAAAATATTTTTACGACATGGTTGGGTAAGTGATTTAAAGACAACAATTGTGGGTCACACACCATAGACCATTTCGATAGTGTTCTTGTTCTTCTCTTTTTCCTTTTTTTATCGCTCAATTGAAATCAAACCTGGGGATGATGCAATGCTGCGATATGGCACAACCGTCGTCCATTGTACACAACTCGGGAACAAAAAGAAACCAATTCAGGGAACGTTCGTTCCTTCACAACGTTTCTTTCAACGCACTTGGTCTTTACCATCCTGTATATTCAACACACATTTCCTTTCATCAAACTAGGGCATTTCCATAACAGTATTTGCAATACTGCTTCTTCGACGTCATTTCACCATCTTAACTAGAGACAAACAAACAAGAAAATAGCAAAACAGCCTTGAGAACCCCGTCCACCAAATTTCAGTTAGCACGGCATCCAAGATTCTTTTCCGGGGAGTGCAGTGCAGCTGACGCTGCTCAGACCATATACCGTCGCCAGTCTCACTCAACTCTTGCGCATTCCATTCTACGCTACGTGACTATGCAAAAATGAATGAATCAAACCCGCCCAGAGAGCGTCTTGTGCGAGGGGACACACGATATAGAGAACAACAAAACACACAGGGGACACCACCACAGTTGGAGAGAACGTTTCCACCACGGCAGCCGCGCCGTTACGCGCTTTTTTTTTTTCCTCCCCCCCACTGCACACCTCCGACACCACGGGAACGTTCACCGTCCCGTTGCCCTACACTGGCGTTTCTTTTCAACCCCCCACCCTATTCCTCGCTCCCCGGACATTCGACCGATCACAAAGTGCAACCTCTCGTTACCGTCGGGTGCCCCTCTTCATCCCCGGGGCGCCAACAACAAAACAAAAACACCACCGACGCCGTCGTCTCGCGTCACCTCACTCAACTGAGCGGAAAATACACGTACATCCAGAATGACGACACCGCCTCCAGACGTCAGACGTCAGGTCGAAAGAGGGCACCGTACGTCGTGGCGCGTGGTCTCCTAACTCACCTCGCGCGTACAAATACAATGCAATGCGTGTCTCCTCACGTTCACACACACCTCCACGCTCCACTTTTACGTCGCCCAACCAACCAACTACTAACTTAACCCACCCGCTCGGCGTAGAAGCAGCTGTAGGCGGCAACGTGTTTCTCACCCTCGCCACCAACGGTGTGACATCCGACAATCGCGGTTTGCTTTCCGTTCCACACCTCCGGCCATACCATACAAAGGGGACAAAAAAAAAAAAAAAAATATATATATCAAACAAGCCAACTCCAGCGATCCGCCCCCCTAACACCAACACGTCTCGAAACACCCACGCCCACGACCCGGCTGTGGCCTAAAGTGCGTATCCCAACGTCACACCAAAACCAAAGGCGCCGGCGCCGCACCACACCACACCACAAGCTACAGCTACAGCTGTGCCGCCCGTCCACCCGCTCACAACAACAACAACAACAACAACAACAATTCCGCCCTTCCCGCAAAGGCATTTTGGTGGCCCTGAAAAGGGCCGTTTTTTCTTTTCTTCGCCGCGCCGCGGACGAGCCTCCTATTTCCAAGAGCCACCTCCTTACTTGGAGCTCGTGTACTTGGTCACCGCCTTCGTGCCCTCGCTCACCGCGTGCTTGGCCAGCTCGCCAGGCAGCAAGAGAGCCGCACAGCGGTCTGGATCTCGCGGGACGTGATGGTCGAGCGCTTGTTGTAGTGCGCCAGGCGAGAAGCCTCGGCCGCAATGCGCTCGAAAATGTCGTTCACGAAGCTGTTCATGATGCTCATCGCCTTCGAAGAGATGCCCGTGTCAGGGTGCACCTGCTTCAGCACCTTGTAGATGTAGATGGCATAGCTCTCCTTCCTCTTGCGCTTCTTCTTCTTGTCGCCCTTCGAAATGTTCTTCTGCGCCTTGCCAGCCTTCTTGGCGGCTTTCCACCGCTAGTCTTGGCGGCATCACGAACAAACAGGCAGGCAGGCAGGCAGGCAGGCAGGCACGCGCAGTCAGTCAGTCAGTCAGGCGCTCCGCTCCAGTCAGCGTCTCCCCACACAGTGGCACCCGCCGCACGCCGCCGCCGCACCTTTACCAGCTCGCCCTGCTGCGGCCGCCGACCAATGGGGCGCGCGCGCAACCGGCCGCCGCACCCGAGCCCATAAAGGACCCCCACCCCGCCGGCGCCGGCACGCACTCCGCTGCTCGACTCGCTGCGGCTCGCACCGTTTGGGGCGTTGTGCTTTTTCTTTCTCGCTTCTTTCCAAACTAGCCCATCGCCATGTCCGGACGCGGAAAGGGAGGCAAAGTCAAGGGCAAGTCAAAGTCCCGCTCAAGCAGGGCTGGGCTCCAGTTCCCGGTCGGCAGAATCCACCGCCTCCTGCGCAAGGGAAACTACGCCGAGCGCGTCGGCGCCGGGGCGCCCGTCTACCTCGCCGCCGTCATGGAGTACCTCGCGGCTGAGGTGCTCGAGCTGGCCGGAAACGCGGCCCGCGACAACAAGAAGACGCGCATCATCCCGCGCCACCTGCAGCTCGCCATACGCAACGACGAGGAGCTCAACAAGCTCTTGTCGGGCGTCACCATCGCACAGGGAGGTGTCCTGCCCAACATCCAGGCCGTCCTGCTGCCAAAGAAGACCGAGAAGAAGGCCTAAAAGAGAGACAGCGCAATCGGCAACCGCCGCGTGCTCCCTTGGCACGCAGCGCGCCATTTGCCGCCTCGGCTCAAAAAACAAAACACAATCGGCCCTTTTCAGGGCCACCACACAAACCTACGTCCAAAGCAGAATTCCAGTCGTTCGTCGCACCACTTTTCTCTCTCTCTCTCTCTCTCTCTCTCTCTCTCTCTCTCTCTCTGTGTACGGTTTTTTTTTCCTTCTTACACACACAGGCGCCGCCATCTTGTACACACGTACTTGGCCACCTCCTCCACTCAACTCCACGCACGCACAGTCTCGCGACCATTAACCAGCACACGTGGCGCACAACAACACACCTCAAAAATAACCCCTCGGCGCTCAGCCGCGCCGCAACACACAGCCCATCCACCGACAAGAAGCATACAAGCAAAGAGGGAGGAAGGAAGGAAGGAAGGAAGGAGCTCACACAACGCAAGGGCACGCTTCCTTCCCTCCCAACCGCACCGCACACCACGTCAAAAAAAACTCCAAACAAAACTAAAAGGCCAAGTAGACTAAAAAGGAAAAGAAAAACCAGCAACACAGACTCTTTCGCACTTTTCAACTTCCGAACACTGTGGTGGCCCTGAAAAGGGCCGTTTTTCAATCTATCTCTCTTTCCTTCCTTCGGTCTCACACCGCCTAACCGCCGAAACCGTACAGGGTGCGCCCCTGCCTCTTCAGAACACGCGATCTAGTGT
>NW_026062596.1:15000-18467 GCF_023897955.1 Schistocerca gregaria | reverse complement strand
ATGCTTGACCGTGTACCGGCTGCGCCCTACAATGGCGAATCATAAGGGCCATATGTTGTGCACGATGCTACTTGTCTCGTCTCCCCATTACAGCGAGATTGCACTGTTGTACGCCGTACAGACATGTGGTAGGTAGGTACGGACGAAAGTATTGCATGTTGGCCCCCCCCCCCCCCCCTCCTCCCTCTGCCGGGAATCAGCGTGAGCCGTCTGTTGATGTAGCGACGAGGGTTTTCCTATTTAATCGTATTGCCCCACACAACATGATAGCACGGTGGACCGCGTTCCACATCTGCGACATGCTACAGAGGCCGGTTGACAGTCGACCGCGCAAGGGACATTGCACACGTGCGCGGACCATCTTCCACGTGTTCTCTCGTGTACATGCCGCAGTGTGTATGTGGGCTGATGTAGCGTGTCGTGACACATAACATGCAGGCATGCCAGAATCGTAGATTTCGCAAATGTAGATTGACGTATACGTTTGCTGCCAAAGATCCGCAAATGAACTGGAAATCAGTTGTTGAGCGGTTGTTCGCGCTGCAGGTGCATCGGTGATAGCGACGATCGGTACATCTATGAACCGGTTGTTTCGGCGGTACCCGCCATGCCCCCGAACCTGAGTTGGCCATGTGGGTATGAAGCGATACGAGGCTGTGGCTTGGCGGGACAGTCCCCGGCCGGTGAGGGGGGGCCGCCCGGCGTGCTGGCCGCGCGCTGCGTGAGCGCACGCACTACAGCCGGCTGGTGGGGGGCGCCCAGTGGCAGGAGCGCCGGCCGACGGGCCCGGCTGGCGTCCCAGCTATGCGCCGGCGCACCCTGCGCGCGGCGCCAGGCGGCCAAAGTGGGTTCTGCCGAGCCCGGTGCGAAGCGCGGTGGACATCTGCAGTGTGCTGGTCCGATTGCGGACTGTGTGCGTTGAGGATGCGCCGCCGCCCGGCACTCGGCGTCGCGACGCCGTCTGCTGCTCGGTCGCCCCCAGCGGTTCTCGCAGGTGGTTTGTATCGCAGCTCTGCGGACGTGTTGGCGCGTGCGCTGTGCTGGGAGAGTTCGCTTCTGCACCCAAGTGGGGCTTTGCCCTTCTGTGGCGCTGGCGTTGGAGCTGCCGGTCACCGTAGGTGGCGCGTGTTGTTTCCCGCCGGCAATGCCACGACAGCACGCTCCCGGGCCTCTGTCGGCAGCGGCAAGCTCAGTTGGGAGCACGGGTGTTCGCACTGAAAGCGTCTACTCGCCCATCTCCGGGCGATTGCGCCTCTCTCGAACCCGACCAAGTACTTAGGACGGCGCTGCGCGCCGCCGGGACCTGAGAGGGTTTCGAGGTGTATCGTGCAGGGGAGCTCAGCCTCCTCCTGTTTGCAGAATAATTGAGCGGACGCTTGCGTGTTCGCGCGGGCCCTCGGGACACACTCCCGGGCGGCCGGCTGCTCAGCTCTCGTTGACGCAGCTCCCTGGTTGATCCTGCCAGTAGTCATATGCTTGTCTCAAAGATTAAGCCATGCATGTCTCAGTACAAGCCGCATTAAGGTGAAACCGCGAATGGCTCATTAAATCAGTTATGGTTCCTTAGATCGTACCCACGTTACTTGGATAACTGTGGTAATTCTAGAGCTAATACATGCAAACAGAGTCCCGACCAGAGATGGAAGGGACGCTTTTATTAGATCAAAACCAATCGGATTGGCTCGTCTGGTCCGTTTGCCTTGGTGACTCTGAATAACTTTGGGCTGATCGCACGGTCCTCGTACCGGCGACGCATCTTTCAAATGTCTGCCTTATCAACTGTCGATGGTAGGTTCTGCGCCTACCATGGTTGTAACGGGTAACGGGGAATCAGGGTTCGATTCCGGAGAGGGAGCCTGAGAAACGGCTACCACATCCAAGGAAGGCAGCAGGCGCGCAAATTACCCACTCCCGGCACGGGGAGGTAGTGACGAAAAATAACGATACGGGACTCATCCGAGGCCCCGTAATCGGAATGAGTACACTTTAAATCCTTTAACGAGTATCTATTGGAGGGCAAGTCTGGTGCCAGCAGCCGCGGTAATTCCAGCTCCAATAGCGTATATTAAAGTTGTTGCGGTTAAAAAGCTCGTAGTTGGATTTGTGTCCCACGCTGTTGGTTCACCGCCCGTCGGTGTTTAACTGGCATGTATCGTGGGACGTCCTGCCGGTGGGGCGAGCCGAAGGCGTGCTTGCGCGTCCCGAGGCGGACCCCGTTGAAATCCTACCAGGGTGCTCTTAGTTGAGTGTCTCGGTGGGCCGGCACGTTTACTTTGAACAAATTAGAGTGCTTAAAGCAGGCAAGCCCGCCTGAATACTGTGTGCATGGAATAATGGAATAGGACCTCGGTTCTATTTTGTTGGTTTTCGGAACCCGAGGTAATGATTAATAGGGACAGGCGGGGGCATTCGTATTGCGACGTTAGAGGTGAAATTCTTGGATCGTCGCAAGACGAACAGAAGCGAAAGCATTTGCCAAGTATGTTTTCATTAATCAAGAACGAAAGTTAGAGGTTCGAAGGCGATCAGATACCGCCCTAGTTCTAACCATAAACGATGCCAGCCAGCGATCCGCCGCAGTTCCTCCGATGACTCGGCGGGCAGCCTCCGGGAAACCAAAGCTTTTGGGTTCCGGGGGAAGTATGGTTGCAAAGCTGAAACTTAAAGGAATTGACGGAAGGGCACCACCAGGAGTGGAGCCTGCGGCTTAATTTGACTCAACACGGGAAACCTCACCAGGCCCGGACACCGGAAGGATTGACAGATTGATAGCTCTTTCTTGATTCGGTGGGTGGTGGTGCATGGCCGTTCTTAGTTGGTGGAGCGATTTGTCTGGTTAATTCCGATAACGAACGAGACTCTAGCCTGCTAACTAGTCGCGTGACATCCTTCGTGCTGTCAGCGATTACTTTTCTTCTTAGAGGGACAGGCGGCTTCTAGCCGCACGAGATTGAGCAATAACAGGTCTGTGATGCCCTTAGATGTTCTGGGCCGCACGCGCGCTACACTGAAGGAATCAGCGTGTCTTCCTAGGCCGAAAGGTCGGGGTAACCCGCTGAACCTCCTTCGTGCTAGGGATTGGGGCTTGCAATTGTTCCCCATGAACGAGGAATTCCCAGTAAGCGCGAGTCATAAGCTCGCGTTGATTACGTCCCTGCCCTTTGTACACACCGCCCGTCGCTACTACCGATTGAATGATTTAGTGAGGTCTTCGGACTGGTACGCGGCATCGACTCTGTCGTTGCCGATGCTACCGGAAAGATGACCAAACTTGATCATTTAGAGGAAGTAAAAGTCGTAACAAGGTTTCCGTAGGTGAACCTGCGGAAGGATCATTACCGACTAGACTGCATGTCTTTCGATGTGCGTGTCGTGTCGCGCAACACGCTACCTGTACGGCAGTAGCCGTGCGCCGCGTGCGGAACCACGCGTGCCTCTCAAAACTAGCGCAAGTGTTGTTGTGTGGT
>NW_026062596.1:5000-7500 GCF_023897955.1 Schistocerca gregaria | reverse complement strand
CAAGTTACGCTGCACCTTAACCCAAGTTACGCTGCACCTTAACCCAAGTTACGCTGCACCTTAACCCAAGTTACGCTGCACCTTAACCCAAGTTACGCTGCACCTTAACCCAAGTTACGCTGCACCTTAACCCAAGTTACGCTGCACCTTAACCCAAGTTACGCTGCACCTTAACCCAAGTTACGCTGCACCTTAACCCAAGTTACGCTGCACCTTATCCCAAGTTACGCTGCACCTTAACCTAACTTACGCTGCACCTTAACCTAACTTACGCTGCACCTTAACCTAAGTTACGCTGCACCTTAACCTAACTTACGCTGCACCTTAACCTAAGTTACGCTGCACCTTAACCTAAGTTACGCTGCACCTTAACCTAACTTACGCTGCACCTTAACCTAACTTACGCTGCACCTTAACCTAACTTACACTGCACCTTAACTGTCACATGTAACGTCACAGGAATGTAGCTTTGCCTAACAGCAACCCTCTGAACATAGTTCACTGCTTGGATCCTCTGGTGTCATGTGTATTTCTTGATGCCATGGTGCGTACCCTCACATAAAGGTCTTTCGAGTGTTGCGTACTTTCTACACAGTCCCGCTAACCACTGGAAGGGTGTACCGCTACAGAACGAATATCGCCCTCCCCTCCTGCCCTTCCAAGCTGGTCGGTCAGGCGTTTGTTTGTGAAATGAGCCTTGCAGCTGTTCAGTTGCATTCGGTTGTCGATGCAGTCAGTGTACGTTGTGGTACGGCCTGTGTGGACTGTCCGCTGATGTACGCGTAACCCACACTGATCATCCGTCGTTACGTACTGAGTGACATAATGTGGCACATGCTTGACCGTACACCGGCTGCGCCCTACAATGGCGAATCATAAGGGCCATATGTTGTGCACGATGCTACTTGTCTCGTCTCCCCATTACAGCGAGATTGCACTGTTGTACGCCGTACAGACATGTGGTAGGTAGGTACGGACGAAAGTATTGCATGTTGGCCCCCCCCCCCCCCCCCCTCCTCCCTCTGCCGGGAATCAGCGTGAGCCGTCTGTTGATGTAGCGACGAGGGTTTTCCTATTTAATCGTATTGCCCCACACAACATGATAGCACGGTGGACCGCGTTCCACATCTGCGACATGCTACAGAGGCCGGTTGACAGTCGACCGCGCAAGGGACATTGCACACGTGCGCGGACCATCTTCCACGTGTTCTCTCGTGTACATGCCGCAGTGTGTATGTGGGCTGATGTAGCGTGTCGTGACACATAACATGCAGGCATGCCAGAATCGTAGATTTCGCAAATGTAGATTGACGTATACGTTTGCTGCCAAAGATCCGCAAATGAACTGGAAATCAGTTGTTGAGCGGTTGTTCGCGCTGCAGGTGCATCGGTGATAGCGACGATCGGTACATCTATGAACCGGTTGTTTCGGCGGTACCCGCCATGCCCCCGAACCTGAGTTGGCCATGTGGGTATGAAGCGATACGAGGCTGTGGCTTGGCGGGACAGTCCCCGGCCGGTGAGGGGGGGCCGCCCGGCGTGCTGGCCGCGCGCTGCGTGAGCGCACGCACTACAGCCGGCTGGTGGGGGGCGCCCAGTGGCAGGAGCGCCGGCCGACGGGCCCGGCTGGCGTCCCAGCTATGCGCCGGCGCACCCTGCGCGCGGCGCCAGGCGGCCAAAGTGGGTTCTGCCGAGCCCGGTGCGAAGCGCGGTGGACATCTGCAGTGTGCTGGTCCGATTGCGGACTGTGTGCGTTGAGGATGCGCCGCCGCCCGGCACTCGGCGTCGCGACGCCGTCTGCTGCTCGGTCGCCCCCAGCGGTTCTCGCAGGTGGTTTGTATCGCAGCTCTGCGGACGTGTTGGCGCGTGCGCTGTGCTGGGAGAGTTCGCTTCTGCACCCAAGTGGGGCTTTGCCCTTCTGTGGCGCTGGCGTTGGAGCTGCCGGTCACCGTAGGTGGCGCGTGTTGTTTCCCGCCGGCAATGCCACGACAGCACGCTCCCGGGCCTCTGTCGGCAGCGGCAAGCTCAGTTGGGAGCACGGGTGTTCGCACTGAAAGCGTCTACTCGCCCATCTCCGGGCGATTGCGCCTCTCTCGAACCCGACCAAGTACTTAGGACGGCGCTGCGCGCCGCCGGGACCTGAGAGGGTTTCGAGGTGTATCGTGCAGGGGAGCTCAGCCTCCTCCTGTTTGCAGAATAATTGAGCGGACGCTTGCGTGTTCGCGCGGGCCCTCGGGACACACTCCCGGGCGGCCGGCTGCTCAGCTCTCGTTGACGCAGCTCCCTGGTTGATCCTGCCAGTAGTCATATGCTTGTCTCAAAGATTAAGCCATGCATGTCTCAGTACAAGCCGCATTAAGGTGAAACCGCGAATGGCTCATTAAATCAGTTATGGTTCCTTAGATCGTACCCACGTTACTTGGATAACTGTGGTAATTCTAGAGCTAATACATGCAAACAGAGTCCCGACCAGAGATGGAAGGGACGCTTTTATTAGATC
>NW_026062595.1:0-40768 GCF_023897955.1 Schistocerca gregaria | reverse complement strand
ACACTAGATCGCGTGTTGTTCTTCTGCGCCTTGCCAGCCTTCTTGGCGGCTTTCCCGCTAGTCTTGGGCGGCATCACGAACAAACAGGCAGGCAGGCAGGCAGGCAGGCAGGCACGCGCAGTCAGTCAGTCAGTCAGGCGCTCCGCTCCAGTCAGCGTCTCCCCACACAGTGGCACCCGCCGCACGCCGCCGCCGCACCTTTACCAGCTCGCCCTGCTGCGGCCGCCGACCAATGGGGCGCGCGCGCAACCGGCCGCCGCACCCGAGCCCATAAAGGACCCCCACCCCGCCGGCGCCGGCACGCACTCCGCTGCTCGACTCGCTGCGGCTCGCACCGTTTGGGGCGTTGTGCTTTTTCTTTCTCGCTTCTTTCCAAACTAGCCCATCGCCATGTCCGGACGCGGAAAGGGAGGCAAAGTCAAGGGCAAGTCAAAGTCCCGCTCAAGCAGGGCTGGGCTCCAGTTCCCGGTCGGCAGAATCCACCGCCTCCTGCGCAAGGGAAACTACGCCGAGCGCGTCGGCGCCGGGGCGCCCGTCTACCTCGCCGCCGTCATGGAGTACCTCGCGGCTGAGGTGCTCGAGCTGGCCGGAAACGCGGCCCGCGACAACAAGAAGACGCGCATCATCCCGCGCCACCTGCAGCTCGCCATACGCAACGACGAGGAGCTCAACAAGCTCTTGTCGGGCGTCACCATCGCACAGGGAGGTGTCCTGCCCAACATCCAGGCCGTCCTGCTGCCAAAGAAGACCGAGAAGAAGGCCTAAAAGAGAGACAGCGCAATCGGCAACCGCCGCGTGCTCCCTTGGCACGCAGCGCGCCATTTGCCGCCTCGGCTCAAAAAACAAAACACAATCGGCCCTTTTCAGGGCCACCACACAAACCTACGTCCAAAGCAGAATTCCAGTCGTTCGTCGCACCACTTTTCTCTCTCTCTCTCTCTCTCTCTCTCTCTCTCTCTCTCTCTGTGTACGGTTTTTTTTTCCTTCTTACACACACAGGCGCCGCCATCTTGTACACACGTACTTGGCCACCTCCTCCACTCAACTCCACGCACGCACAGTCTCGCGACCATTAACCAGCACACGTGGCGCACAACAACACACCTCAAAAATAACCCCTCGGCGCTCAGCCGCGCCGCAACACACAGCCCATCCACCGACAAGAAGCATACAAGCAAAGAGGGAGGGGAAGGAAGGAAGGAAGGAAGGAGCTCACACAACGCAAGGGCACGCTTCCTTCCCTCCCAACCGCACCGCACACCACGTCAAAAAAAACTCCAAACAAAACTAAAAGGCCAAGTAGACTAAAAAGGAAAAGAAAAACCAGCAACACAGACTCTTTCGCACTTTTCAACTTCCGAACACTGTGGTGGCCCTGAAAAGGGCCGTTTTTCAATCTATCTCTCTTTCCTTCCTTCGGTCTCACACCGCCTAACCGCCGAAACCGTACAGGGTGCGCCCCTGCCTCTTCAGGGCGTACACCACGTCCATGGCCGTCACAGTCTTGCGCTTGGCGTGCTCAGTGTACGTCACCGCGTCGCGGATCACGTTCTCCAGGAACACCTTCAGCACTCCGCGCGTCTCCTCGTAGATCAGACCAGAGATGCGCTTCACGCCGCCCCTGCGCGCCAGGCGGCGGATCGCGGGCTTCGTGATGCCCTGGATGTTGTCGCGCAACACCTTGCGGTGCCGCTTGGCGCCACCCTTGCCGAGCCCCTTTCCTCCCTTGCCGCGGCCTGTCATTCTTCTTCTTCAAGCGTCTCAACCACAATAATATAAAAAACAGAAAGCAAGGCAAGCTCCTCACCCGGCGCTAGCGAGTCGGCTACGGTTGTGGCGCCCAGCGCGCGCGCCGCCCCCCTATATAGACTCTGGGGCCCCGCGGCCCGCCCTCCCCTCCCCCCACCACCGCGCACCGAGGGCATATAAGCGCAGCACCCGGGGCGCGCGGGCCCGTTGTCAAGGCAGCACCGGACGCCGTCGCGCACGCATATCCTCCACGCCGCATCCGCATCCGCATCCGCATCCGCAGTAGCCATGGCCCGGACAAAGCAAACGGCCCGCAAGTCCACCGGCGGAAAGGCGCCGCGCAAACAGCTCGCCACCAAGGCGGCGAGGAAGAGCGCGCCCGCCACCGGCGGCGTCAAGAAGCCCCACCGCTACAGGCCGGGCACCGTCGCCCTGCGAGAAATCAGGCGCTACCAGAAGAGCACAGAGCTGCTCATCCGCAAGCTGCCATTCCAGCGCCTAGTGCGCGAGATCGCCCAGGACTTCAAGACCGACCTGCGCTTCCAGAGCTCCGCAGTCATGGCCCTGCAGGAGGCCAGCGAGGCCTACCTCGTCGGCCTCTTCGAAGACACCAACCTGTGCGCAATCCACGCCAAGCGAGTCACCATCATGCCCAAGGACATCCAGCTCGCGCGCCGCATCCGCGGCGAGCGCGCCTAAACCCGCACACCGCCAAACAAACAAAACGGCCCTTTTCAGGGCCACTAACGTCTCTCCGTCGCGAGCAAAACTTTGTCGGTCGCAACGACTAGTTCCCCACTCACTCTCCAGTCCAGTCGTCCCACCCCCGGCCCGGCCCGGCGCCGCCGTTTCCAAAAGAAAAAAAAAAGCACCGCACCGGCCGAGCCAAGTCGCAAGCGTCAATAGCGCCACCCACACAGGCCACGGCACAAAACGTGACGCCCGGAAAGCAAAGCCAAAAAAGACTATTCCAAAACCACCACCAAGACAAACAAACAAACGCGGCGCAAAATAAATAGGTAGAAATAATAAAAGTAAAATACACTTTATGTAACACCAACCGCGGCGCCGCCGCCCACGCCCGCCAACGACCCCACAATCCAACCACCATCCACACATGAAACAAACAAACGCCAGCAAGCAAGACAGACAGACAACAAGGCAACCGACCGACCACGACACGACACGACAATCAACACCTTCCCGACGTGCTTTGATGGCCCTGAGAAGGGCCGTTTTTGTTTTTGTCCGGGACCGCGCGACAGCCTCTGGTTGCGCGCCGGCCACCAGGCGACGGTGTCAACCGCCAACCCTTCCCTGCCCTTTTTACTTCTTCTTCTTGGGCGAAGCCTTCGCCTTAGACGGCGTCGCCGTCGCCTTCTTCGGGCGCGGCGCCTTCGGCTTCTTCGTCGGAACCTTGGCGGCCTTCTTCGCCTTCGACGGCGACTTGGCCTTGGCCGGCTTGGCCGCAGCCGCCTTCTTCGCACCCGCGGGAGCGGCCGACGCCGCAGACGCCTTCTTGGCGGCGCCCGCCTTCCGACCGGTCGCCGCCTTCACGCCGCCAGCCTTCTTTGCGCCGGCCGCACGGGCCCCCTTCTTCTCCTTGCTGGCCGGAGCGGCGCGCTTCTTCTTCGCACCACCGCCGCCACCACGAGCCTTGCCGCCCTCGGCCGCCCCGCCGCCGGCGCCGGCAAGCTTGAAAGAGCCCGACGCGCCCTTCCCCTTCGTCTGCACCAGCTCGCCAGCCACGACGGCCGACTTGAGGTACTTCTTGATAAAGGGCGCCAGCTTCTCCGCGTCCAGCTTGTAGTGCGCGGCAATGTACTTCTTGATCGCCTGCAGCGACGACCCGCCGCGCTCCTTCAGACTCTTGATGGCGGCCGTCACCATCTCAGAGGTGCGCGGGTGCGCAGGCTTGGCGCGCGGCTTCTTCGCAGACGACGCAGACTTGGCCTTCTTCGTAGTGCCGGTGGCGGCGGGTGCCGCGGCAGTCTCGTTCGTAGCCGCCTGGTCTGCCATCTTTTGCCTGTTCTCTTTTCTTTTTTCCCCTTGCTTTCGCTTCCTTCTCTCCTTCGACGACGCACAACAGCGAGGGGCGCGCAGCAGAGAATAGCCGCGCACGCGCCTGGCCCAGCCAGTGTCGCGGGCGGGCGCGGACGGCCGAGAGAGCGGCCGCCACTCGGCGCGCCGCCGCGCCGCCGCGCCGCGCCTCCCGCGCTTGCTACCGCCCAACGTCCGACAGCCTGCGCGGAGCAGCCCCCAACCTGCGCCGCAACCACCCGCGCCATTCAAACCACCGAGGATGGGGCTACACACACCGACACCACGGTCGCCAACCAGTCGCCGCGGCGGCGCCGCAAACCACGGCCAAACTGCAGCCACCGCGCGCCACAGCCTGGGTCGGCCCGCCGAGAATCGCCGCCCCCGCCCAAATGCCGCCCCCACAGCCCCAGCCGACGACCCGCCACAATGGCCAAACCTTCGTCAAAACTCCCACACCGTCGCCGCGGCAGCCCGGCCACCGCGGCCGGCGCCACAGCCACACGAGCCGAGTCGTGCGGCGATGACGGCCGTGCACAAACGCACCTCCGCCGCCCCATCGCCTTCCGCCGTTTTCCCGATCGGCCCGCAGCCGTCGGGCCACGGCCGCGGGCCGTCCTCCTCCTCTCGCCTCGCCCGCCAACACCCACAGCCCTTCCAACACATTTTTTTTTTCTTTTTTCTTTTTTTTTTTCTACTTTTTTACGATCGCCGCCTGCGCAACATGGCACCGGCCGACGGAGCGCCAACCCCCCCGCCACAGGCGAAAACAAGACAACGATAAACAAACAAACAAAATAAATTACCAGCCAGCCCCAACTACAGACACACCGAATCTGCCCTCACAGCCGACCTTACACGCCTCAACGTCAAAACAAAGGTGGTTTCTTTCTTTCAACGGTTACCTTACCTTAGGTTACGTCAGGTTAGGCTAAGAAGGCGTCAGGGTTAGGTTAAGCGTTGACGTGACGTCACGTCTTAACGTAGGCGTTAAGCTAAGGTTGCGGTCACGTACGTTAGGTTAAGGCGACTTGGGGGTTGGCCTAAGGGCTTACGTTAGGTTACGTTAGTTTAGGTGGCTGCGTTAACGGCTTAAAGAAGTTTAGGAGGTTAAGGCGTCGAGGCGGCCGCACCCCCTTAGCTGCTGCGGCTCGGCCACGCCACGCCACGCCACGCCACGCTTTGGGGTTTCATAAGGTCGCGCGGCGGGTCGTCGGCACGCCGCAAAGGACAAAACTGCAAGACGACGTCGAAAAACAAACAACAGGTAAAAAATAAATAAGTAAAAATAAACGACGCCGACAGGCGGGGATCAGCAGAACGAGCAGATTCCGGAGAGCGAACGAGACACACACGCACGCACGCACACACACACACACACACACAAACCCCCCCGAGCCGAGAGAGCACAGCACCACCACGTGTCGGCCTCCGCTCACCCGACTCGGCTGGGCTGGGCTGGGCTGGGCTGGGCTGGGCTGGGCTGGGCTGGGCTGGCGGCCGGGCCGGATGCACGTGCACGTACACGTACGGCTACAGCCACTACCCGTACACAGCCGCTCTTCACGCAACACCAGCCAAATGGCGCGCCCGCGGCTCGTCGCGGTCGCAACGCCACGCCGGCACACTTTCGGCACCACCGTCTTCGCGCGCACCGCAAACAAAAACGCAGCCGACACACACAGAAAAAAAAAAAAAACAACACAGAGCGCGAGAGACGGGCGGCGGCGCACCTTTCGCCAGCCGGCAGGCAATCGACTCGCCCAGTACGACAAACGTGCACGCCACCCCACCCACCAACCAACCAGTCGTCGTCGTCGTCGTCCCGAAATCAAACAAACTCTCAAAAGGCACAGCCCCTGCTGCCAACGGACGCAGGCGCCACGCAGCTCCCTTCCCGCCACACTCGATTCGCAGCGCAACTCACCCGGCACACCGTCAAACGACGGGCTGGGCTCGCCGCATCGCCGCAACCTACACACCTTCCCCGCCACGACGCACAGCCCCACCAGACGCCCGTGCCGCAACGACACTACCGCACTACTCCTCTCGCCCTTGCCATACACGACACAACACGCCAAAAAATGAAAATCCAAATACAAACAAAAACACCGCCCCCACGACCCAAACACATGCACGGCGCGCCAACACACGCGAGGCAAGGCACGCAGCAAACGGCGTCCCCTCCGCGTCGCGCCATCAACCTACACACACAAGGCAACACCAACAACAAACAGCCAGCCAGCCAGCCAGCCAGCCAGCCCCACTCTCACGCCGCAAAAACAGAAAACACACCGAAACCGCCAAACGCCGCACATTCGCGCTTCGCACTCACCACACACCTCTCGGCATCCGTTTCGCACACAACGACGCGACGCACAATACATCATCACGGGCTACGCACGCACACCGCGACCCACTTTTTTACGACGCCCTCGCCAGAGCACACGTGCCCACGCCCACACACAGTCGACACAACGACGCAGCGCGCAGCAGACGCGGCCGCAACACATACCTCCCCGACGACGCGCCAACACCGCCAGCCACTGCTCACTCGCCCAAGCAACCCGTGCACACAACTGCCACACGCGTCCACCACGCCGCCGCCAACCACCCGCCCGCCAGGGGGCGCTCACGTCCGCGACAACAGCGCGGCACCGCCGGACCGGGCCGAACCGAGCCGAGCCGCCGCCTCCTCTCCACTCGGCACGCCACGTCCTGCTTGCAAAACACATGGCTCGTCCCTCTGTACACACAACGCGCCTGCCTGCGGTCGCCGCCGGCATCTATCTACCTGCGCATCGGAGCCAGGCCGGCAAGCCCACACTTAAATAATGCACTTCACCAGCCAAACAAACCCACTCTTCCTTTCTTTGCACAGCGCATGCAACAGCAGCCCCAGGAGCCGGGCCCGCCGCCAGCGTCTCCTCCTCCTCTGGGCACAGCCAGCCAGCCGTTCCCACCGCCCCGCCCCTGCTCTGCAGAACAAGAAAAAACGAAAAAGTACCAACACACGCACCCAAAGCGTAAGCCAGACAAGACCAGCCTCTCCAAGGCCACACACACGCAAAAAAACAAAAAAAAACAAAAACACTACAACAAAATAAAATAAAATGAAAAAGAAAAAGCAAGCTGTCGCCTCGCCCCCGCCCGTCCCCCCCACCCCACCACATTCGCCCCCTCCGCTTGTTTTCCTTTCTACAATTTCCCTCTTTTCCACCCAATATCCCGCCGCGGTTTACGGGCACCGGCCGATTTTGCGCCCGCCCACATGTGTGCCTACTCCCCACCACCATTCCCTCCGCAGCCCGCAGCCCGCAGCCCGCAGCCCGCAGCCCGCTTTTCCCCCCTCCCTGCCCACACCACACCACACCACACCACACCACACCACACCACACCACACCGACGGTGCTGACGTCGACACGCACCCAAGACAGGGGCCACGACCGTCTTTTTTCCTGGGCCCATCCCCGCACCGCACCTCCTTCCAATCATCAACGCTGTGGCGCCTGTGTCCGCGCGAGACGCGTGCGCGCCGCCTCTCTCAACATCCGTCCGCCGGCCGGCCCGTTTTTCGGCCCCCAGGCCATCCGTCAACCACCACTGCCCCTGCCCGCCCCGCACCACACCACACACCGCTGCTTGCCCCGGCCGTTGCCACCAAAGGCGCCAACCGCAGCCCGCGCGCGCCAGAAAGAGATGGCAAAACTACAGGGACCCAGCCGACCGACGAAAATCAGAGCAATTGGCCGGGAGGATCAAAAAGAGAGCTCCGAAAACCACCGTAGCGAGGCGTGGGAGGAAACGTTACGAGAAGCAGGAAGGGACCAGGAAAAATTCTGGAAATTTCTTAAAACTCGTAAACTAGACACGAAACATCTACATCTACATGGGGAAGGAACGACCCCACAGACCGAGCTGAAGCACTGGCGGATTCACTAGAAAGGCAATTCCAAGCACCAGAAGCGGTAGATGACGAAACTGATGACCACCAGGAAATGGTACTCAGAAGGGTAAAACCGCATCCTAAGTGCCCCGATCAGAACATCTTTCACAATCCAATAAACGCAGAAACCCCGTATCTTATCACATCACAAACATACACACATCCTAAGAAGGCATCAGGCCCAGATTCCATCAAACCGCAACTACTACATCACCTACCTCCAGCAACTATCAATTATCTATCTAACATCAATATATAATGCTTGCTTCAGACTAAACTACTTGGAAACAGGCCCGAGTCATCACATTACCAAAGCCAAACAAGGACTTATTATTTCCGCAAAACTATAGGCCAACTTCCTTGGAAAGGTTCTCGGAAAGCTCATTCAAACTGAACTGAAGAAATTCAATTCTTAAAGGATAACAACATAATCATCCCACAACAATTCCGATTCCGCGAAGAACACAGCACCACCCACCAGGTGACCAGACTAGTCGAGCACATATGTCAGGCCAGAAACATTAGACACAGTACTGGAGCAGTCCTGCTTGACATTGGAAAAGCATTCGGATAACGCCTTATCTACAAGCTCCACCAGTACAACTGCCCCATCCACATTATTGCTTCTTTTCTCCGCAACAGAGCATTCTATGTCCATGTACCAGGAGCGGCAAGTAACACTAGATCCATAGAGGCTGGAGTCCCGCAAGGCTCAGTGCTGGGGCCCATTCTCTACTCAATATACACAAACAAACAGCTGGGAGGACACTTGTCACTATTTGCAGACGACACTGCAGTCTACCGCAGCAGTTCTAACCTGCAATATAGAGTCACAAAAATAGAGCAACACCTACAATCCATCCAGAAATGGGCTAACCAAAAAAACAATAAACGCGGAGAAAACCCAAGCAATACAATACGATTCACATTCAAAAAGAATACCTCCTAACCTGCATATACGCCTCAGAAATAACAATCTTCCATGGTCAGGCACAATAAAGTATCTAGGCATCAAGCTGGACAAGAGGTTGACATTTAGAGACCATGTTACACACGTTTGTAACAAGGCTGCAGCAGCAATATTCAGACTGTACCCAATCATCAAAGGAAACAGAATAAATATGCGCGCCAAAAAGAAAATCTTCAAAACCGTCATAGGAACCAGCCATCACTTACGGCTCTGAAAAATCTCGTCAATGGCCGCAGACACCAAACATAACAAGAGTAAAAAAGGGTGCAGAACAAATACTTCAGAATTACTGCTGATGCCGGCCGGTACCAGACAAACCGAGACATATACACAAACCATAACATACTCAATCAAAATCCCGGAAATCATCCAAAGAAAAATCCATAAAGTTTTTTTTTTTTTTTTTTTTTGTTTTTTTTCCACCAAACCACGGATTCGAACCACCCACTCATCAGAAATCTGGGACCAAAATCCACCCGACCCAAGAACGACATTTCCCATCACGACAAAACACCACAAACTACAACATACCATGATAAACAAAAATAAAATACAAACACCATAACACTCACTCAAACAAACAAACATCTACACACACCCAAGAGACCCTATCATCCCATCATTTTGTTACCCAACATAATCAGACAGAAGGCAGGGATCAAGGACAGATCCGGTCCTTCGAGTACAGGGGGTAAAAAATACCCATCAGACCAGCTCTCTCTCTCTCTCTCCTCCTCGCTTCTCCGTGCCGACGCTGCCCCGCACACGCGTTCGCGTTCGCGTTCGCGCTCGCGTTCGGCCGACACCACACGACAGGTCTTTGGGGCCCCGCCACTGCGCACACGCACGCCTCCTCCTCTTCCTTAGTTCTTTTTCGCTTTTCTTTTCTCCCCCGCCCCCCGCTCTCACCGCCACATCATCCCGCAACCCTTGGGGCATGTTTCCCAACATCAACGCGCCCCAATTCCACTCTCTGCCCGTGCCGCACTCTCCACTTTGCTTCTCCCCGTCCCCTACACACACGACTACCGAAACCCCGGTTGACACACCTTCTCGTAGGACAGGGGTGCGTGCGTGCGTGCGTGCGTTGTCTTGACGGTGACAGCAACAGCAACGGATCCGTCCATCCCATTCCCCCCCACTCGGTAAAGAACCATGTTCAACCCACACTACACAACAAGGGGGGCACACACGAACGCGAAAGAAAGGGCAGGGCAGGGGCAACTATCTCGTACACATTCTTCCTCAGAACCCACATATCGCATCAACGAACGGCAGGCCAATTGCGGACTCAGCCGTGTCAGGCAAATCCAACCCAACCAACACCTCCCACGGAAACCCTGACACTGATCCAGCAGTACGTCCACATACATCGCCACACCAAATACGGGTGACGAGTGAGCAACAAATGGAACAATACACAACAAGGGCTGACCTAATAAAAACTGCACGTCACGTCATACCTTCCAGACAGACGCAGTTCCGACGGGACGGCGGAACCGTATACGTACCTTTCAGCCACAACAACCGACCGACTGGACACGCCCGCGTCTCCAGCCAGCCAACCACCAGGGCCACACAGCCCGCAAGTTTCAGCGTCAACACTTCTTAACGTACGTTGCAAACTTTTCAAAACATTGCCACACACACACACACACACACACACACACACACCACGAAAAGCGTCAACCTCTCTCACACTGGATACACTCAACACTTTTTGTCGGCGGAGCTTGAGGGCCAACGGTTGACACACCCCCACCGGCCACACAGGTTTCCCTTTGAAAATTGCAGTGACGGAGGAGACGCGGCATTACGAGAGGGTTGTTTCCGAGAGCGCGAGCTGGACGGAGCTGCGGCGCCGCCGCCGCCGCCGCCGCCGCCGCCGAGGGGTAATGAACGCACGCGATGCCGCATGACAGCCCATCACCCAAAGTTTCACCCACAACTGCACAGGTCGCACCCCCTTTTCGCGCCATACTAGTGTCGATCGTCAATTACAGCTGACGGTGTTCGCATTTGCCACTTGACGAGAGGGGGGGGGGGGGGGGGAAAAGAAAACAAACATCTGACACGCCATGTGTTTCTCTCTCTCTCTGTTACATCTAGGTCATTCGGCAGCCACTGTAAAAAAAAAAAAAAAAAAAAAAAAAAAAAAAATATTTTTACGACATGGTTGGGTAAGTGATTTAAAGACAACAATTGTGGGTCACACACCATAGACCATTTCGATAGTGTTCTTGTTCTTCTCTTTTTCCTTTTTTTATCGCTCAATTGAAATCAAACCTGGGGATGATGCAATGCTGCGATATGGCACAACCGTCGTCCATTGTACACAACTCGGGAACAAAAAGAAACCAATTCAGGGAACGTTCGTTCCTTCACAACGTTTCTTTCAACGCACTTGGTCTTTACCATCCTGTATATTCAACACACATTTCCTTTCATCAAACTAGGGCATTTCCATAACAGTATTTGCAATACTGCTTCTTCGACGTCATTTCACCATCTTAACTAGAGACAAACAAACAAGAAAATAGCAAAACAGCCTTGAGAACCCCGTCCACCAAATTTCAGTTAGCACGGCATCCAAGATTCTTTTCCGGGGAGTGCAGTGCAGCTGACGCTGCTCAGACCATATACCGTCGCCAGTCTCACTCAACTCTTGCGCATTCCATTCTACGCTACGTGACTATGCAAAAATGAATGAATCAAACCCGCCCAGAGAGCGTCTTGTGCGAGGGGACACACGATATAGAGAACAACAAAACACACAGGGGACACCACCACAGTTGGAGAGAACGTTTCCACCACGGCAGCCGCGCCGTTACGCGCTTTTTTTTTTTCCTCCCCCCCACTGCACACCTCCGACACCACGGGAACGTTCACCGTCCCGTTGCCCTACACTGGCGTTTCTTTTCAACCCCCCACCCTATTCCTCGCTCCCCGGACATTCGACCGATCACAAAGTGCAACCTCTCGTTACCGTCGGGTGCCCCTCTTCATCCCCGGGGCGCCAACAACAAAACAAAAACACCACCGACGCCGTCGTCTCGCGTCACCTCACTCAACTGAGCGGAAAATACACGTACATCCAGAATGACGACACCGCCTCCAGACGTCAGACGTCAGGTCGAAAGAGGGCACCGTACGTCGTGGCGCGTGGTCTCCTAACTCACCTCGCGCGTACAAATACAATGCAATGCGTGTCTCCTCACGTTCACACACACCTCCACGCTCCACTTTTACGTCGCCCAACCAACCAACTACTAACTTAACCCACCCGCTCGGCGTAGAAGCAGCTGTAGGCGGCAACGTGTTTCTCACCCTCGCCACCAACGGTGTGACATCCGACAATCGCGGTTTGCTTTCCGTTCCACACCTCCGGCCATACCATACAAAGGGGACAAAAAAAAAAAAAAAAATATATATATCAAACAAGCCAACTCCAGCGATCCGCCCCCCTAACACCAACACGTCTCGAAACACCCACGCCCACGACCCGGCTGTGGCCTAAAGTGCGTATCCCAACGTCACACCAAAACCAAAGGCGCCGGCGCCGCACCACACCACACCACAAGCTACAGCTACAGCTGTGCCGCCCGTCCACCCGCTCACAACAACAACAACAACAACAACAACAATTCCGCCCTTCCCGCAAAGGCATTTTGGTGGCCCTGAAAAGGGCCGTTTTTTCTTTTCTTCGCCGCGCCGCGGACGAGCCTCCTATTTCCAAGAGCCACCTCCTTACTTGGAGCTCGTGTACTTGGTCACCGCCTTCGTGCCCTCGCTCACCGCGTGCTTGGCCAGCTCGCCAGGCAGCAAGAGCCGCACAGCGGTCTGGATCTCGCGGGACGTGATGGTCGAGCGCTTGTTGTAGTGCGCCAGGCGAGAAGCCTCGGCCGCAATGCGCTCGAAAATGTCGTTCACGAAGCTGTTCATGATGCTCATCGCCTTCGAAGAGATGCCCGTGTCAGGGTGCACCTGCTTCAGCACCTTGTAGATGTAGATGGCATAGCTCTCCTTCCTCTTGCGCTTCTTCTTCTTGTCGCCCTTCGAAATGTTCTTCTGCGCCTTGCCAGCCTTCTTGGCGGCTTTCCCGCTAGTCTTGGGCGGCATCACGAACAAACAGGCAGGCAGGCAGGCAGGCAGGCAGGCACGCGCAGTCAGTCAGTCAGTCAGGCGCTCCGCTCCAGTCAGCGTCTCCCCACACAGTGGCACCCGCCGCACGCCGCCGCCGCACCTTTACCAGCTCGCCCTGCTGCGGCCGCCGACCAATGGGGCGCGCGCGCAACCGGCCGCCGCACCCGAGCCCATAAAGGACCCCCACCCCGCCGGCGCCGGCACGCACTCCGCTGCTCGACTCGCTGCGGCTCGCACCGTTTGGGGCGTTGTGCTTTTTCTTTCTCGCTTCTTTCCAAACTAGCCCATCGCCATGTCCGGACGCGGAAAGGGAGGCAAAGTCAAGGGCAAGTCAAAGTCCCGCTCAAGCAGGGCTGGGCTCCAGTTCCCGGTCGGCAGAATCCACCGCCTCCTGCGCAAGGGAAACTACGCCGAGCGCGTCGGCGCCGGGGCGCCCGTCTACCTCGCCGCCGTCATGGAGTACCTCGCGGCTGAGGTGCTCGAGCTGGCCGGAAACGCGGCCCGCGACAACAAGAAGACGCGCATCATCCCGCGCCACCTGCAGCTCGCCATACGCAACGACGAGGAGCTCAACAAGCTCTTGTCGGGCGTCACCATCGCACAGGGAGGTGTCCTGCCCAACATCCAGGCCGTCCTGCTGCCAAAGAAGACCGAGAAGAAGGCCTAAAAGAGAGACAGCGCAATCGGCAACCGCCGCGTGCTCCCTTGGCACGCAGCGCGCCATTTGCCGCCTCAACACGCGATCTAGTGTAAAACAAAACACAATCGGCCCTTTTCAGGGCCACCACACAAACCTACGTCCAAAGCAGAATTCCAGTCGTTCGTCGCACCACTTTTCTCTCTCTCTCTCTCTCTCTCTCTCTCTCTCTCTCTCTCTGTGTACGGTTTTTTTTTCCTTCTTACACACACAGGCGCCGCCATCTTGTACACACGTACTTGGCCACCTCCTCCACTCAACTCCACGCACGCACAGTCTCGCGACCATTAACCAGCACACGTGGCGCACAACAACACACCTCAAAAATAACCCCTCGGCGCTCAGCCGCGCCGCAACACACAGCCCATCCACCGACAAGAAGCATACAAGCAAAGAGGGAGGGGAAGGAAGGAAGGAAGGAGCTCACACAACGCAAGGGCACGCTTCCTTCCCTCCCAACCGCACCGCACACCACGTCAAAAAAAACTCCAAACAAAACTAAAAGGCCAAGTAGACTAAAAAGGAAAAGAAAAACCAGCAACACAGACTCTTTCGCACTTTTCAACTTCCGAACACTGTGGTGGCCCTGAAAAGGGCCGTTTTTCAATCTATCTCTCTTTCCTTCCTTCGGTCTCACACCGCCTAACCGCCGAAACCGTACAGGGTGCGCCCCTGCCTCTTCAGGGCGTACACCACGTCCATGGCCGTCACAGTCTTGCGCTTGGCGTGCTCAGTGTACGTCACCGCGTCGCGGATCACGTTCTCCAGGAACACCTTCAGCACTCCGCGCGTCTCCTCGTAGATCAGACCAGAGATGCGCTTCACGCCGCCCCTGCGCGCCAGGCGGCGGATCGCGGGCTTCGTGATGCCCTGGATGTTGTCGCGCAACACCTTGCGGTGCCGCTTGGCGCCACCCTTGCCGAGCCCCTTTCCTCCCTTGCCGCGGCCTGTCATTCTTCTTCTTCAAGCGTCTCAACCACAATAATATAAAAAACAGAAAGCAAGGCAAGCTCCTCACCCGGCGCTAGCGAGTCGGCTACGGTTGTGGCGCCCAGCGCGCGCGCCGCCCCCCTATATAGACTCTGGGGCCCCGCGGCCCGCCCTCCCCTCCCCCCACCACCGCGCACCGAGGGCATATAAGCGCAGCACCCGGGGCGCGCGGGCCCGTTGTCAAGGCAGCACCGGACGCCGTCGCGCACGCATATCCTCCACGCCGCATCCGCATCCGCATCCGCATCCGCAGTAGCCATGGCCCGGACAAAGCAAACGGCCCGCAAGTCCACCGGCGGAAAGGCGCCGCGCAAACAGCTCGCCACCAAGGCGGCGAGGAAGAGCGCGCCCGCCACCGGCGGCGTCAAGAAGCCCCACCGCTACAGGCCGGGCACCGTCGCCCTGCGAGAAATCAGGCGCTACCAGAAGAGCACAGAGCTGCTCATCCGCAAGCTGCCATTCCAGCGCCTAGTGCGCGAGATCGCCCAGGACTTCAAGACCGACCTGCGCTTCCAGAGCTCCGCAGTCATGGCCCTGCAGGAGGCCAGCGAGGCCTACCTCGTCGGCCTCTTCGAAGACACCAACCTGTGCGCAATCCACGCCAAGCGAGTCACCATCATGCCCAAGGACATCCAGCTCGCGCGCCGCATCCGCGGCGAGCGCGCCTAAACCCGCACACCGCCAAACAAACAAAACGGCCCTTTTCAGGGCCACTAACGTCTCTCCGTCGCGAGCAAAACTTTGTCGGTCGCAACGACTAGTTCCCCACTCACTCTCCAGTCCAGTCGTCCCACCCCCGGCCCGGCCCGGCGCCGCCGTTTCCAAAAGAAAAAAAAAAGCACCGCACCGGCCGAGCCAAGTCGCAAGCGTCAATAGCGCCACCCACACAGGCCACGGCACAAAACGTGACGCCCGGAAAGCAAAGCCAAAAAAGACTATTCCAAAACCACCACCAAGACAAACAAACAAACGCGGCGCAAAATAAATAGGTAGAAATAATAAAAGTAAAATACACTTTATGTAACACCAACCGCGGCGCCGCCGCCCACGCCCGCCAACGACCCCACAATCCAACCACCATCCACACATGAAACAAACAAACGCCAGCAAGCAAGACAGACAGACAACAAGGCAACCGACCGACCACGACACGACACGACAATCAACACCTTCCCGACGTGCTTTGATGGCCCTGAGAAGGGCCGTTTTTGTTTTTGTCCGGGACCGCGCGACAGCCTCTGGTTGCGCGCCGGCCACCAGGCGACGGTGTCAACCGCCAACCCTTCCCTGCCCTTTTTACTTCTTCTTCTTGGGCGAAGCCTTCGCCTTAGACGGCGTCGCCGTCGCCTTCTTCGGGCGCGGCGCCTTCGGCTTCTTCGTCGGAACCTTGGCGGCCTTCTTCGCCTTCGACGGCGACTTGGCCTTGGCCGGCTTGGCCGCAGCCGCCTTCTTCGCACCCGCGGGAGCGGCCGACGCCGCAGACGCCTTCTTGGCGGCGCCCGCCTTCCGACCGGTCGCCGCCTTCACGCCGCCAGCCTTCTTTGCGCCGGCCGCACGGGCCCCCTTCTTCTCCTTGCTGGCCGGAGCGGCGCGCTTCTTCTTCGCACCACCGCCGCCACCACGAGCCTTGCCGCCCTCGGCCGCCCCGCCGCCGGCGCCGGCAAGCTTGAAAGAGCCCGACGCGCCCTTCCCCTTCGTCTGCACCAGCTCGCCAGCCACGACGGCCGACTTGAGGTACTTCTTGATAAAGGGCGCCAGCTTCTCCGCGTCCAGCTTGTAGTGCGCGGCAATGTACTTCTTGATCGCCTGCAGCGACGACCCGCCGCGCTCCTTCAGACTCTTGATGGCGGCCGTCACCATCTCAGAGGTGCGCGGGTGCGCAGGCTTGGCGCGCGGCTTCTTCGCAGACGACGCAGACTTGGCCTTCTTCGTAGTGCCGGTGGCGGCGGGTGCCGCGGCAGTCTCGTTCGTAGCCGCCTGGTCTGCCATCTTTTGCCTGTTCTCTTTTCTTTTTTCCCCTTGCTTTCGCTTCCTTCTCTCCTTCGACGACGCACAACAGCGAGGGGCGCGCAGCAGAGAATAGCCGCGCACGCGCCTGGCCCAGCCAGTGTCGCGGGCGGGCGCGGACGGCCGAGAGAGCGGCCGCCACTCGGCGCGCCGCCGCGCCGCGCCTCCCGCGCTTGCTACCGCCCAACGTCCGACAGCCTGCGCGGAGCAGCCCCCAACCTGCGCCGCAACCACCCGCGCCATTCAAACCACCGAGGATGGGGCTACACACACCGACACCACGGTCGCCAACCAGTCGCCGCGGCGGCGCCGCAAACCACGGCCAAACTGCAGCCACCGCGCGCCACAGCCTGGGTCGGCCCGCCGAGAATCGCCGCCCCCGCCCAAATGCCGCCCCCACAGCCCCAGCCGACGACCCGCCACAATGGCCAAACCTTCGTCAAAACTCCCACACCGTCGCCGCGGCAGCCCGGCCACCGCGGCCGGCGCCACAGCCACACGAGCCGAGTCGTGCGGCGATGACGGCCGTGCACAAACGCACCTCCGCCGCCCCATCGCCTTCCGCCGTTTTCCCGATCGGCCCGCAGCCGTCGGGCCACGGCCGCGGGCCGTCCTCCTCCTCTCGCCTCGCCCGCCAACACCCACAGCCCTTCCAACACTTTTTTTTTTTCTTTTTTCTTTTTTTTTTTCTACTTTTTTACGATCGCCGCCTGCGCAACATGGCACCGGCCGACGGAGCGCCAACCCCCCCGCCACAGGCGAAAACAAGACAACGATAAACAAACAAACAAAATAAATTACCAGCCAGCCCCAACTACAGACACACCGAATCTGCCCTCACAGCCGACCTTACACGCCTCAACGTCAAAACAAAGGTGGTTTCTTTCTTTCAACGGTTACCTTACCTTAGGTTACGTCAGGTTAGGCTAAGAAGGCGTCAGGGTTAGGTTAAGCGTTGACGTGACGTCACGTCTTAACGTAGGCGTTAAGCTAAGGTTGCGGTCACGTACGTTAGGTTAAGGCGACTTGGGGGTTGGCCTAAGGGCTTACGTTAGGTTACGTTAGTTTAGGTGGCTGCGTTAACGGCTTAAAGAAGTTTAGGAGGTTAAGGCGTCGAGGCGGCCGCACCCCCTTAGCTGCTGCGGCTCGGCCACGCCACGCCACGCCACGCCACGCTTTGGGGTTTCATAAGGTCGCGCGGCGGGTCGTCGGCACGCCGCAAAGGACAAAACTGCAAGACGACGTCGAAAAACAAACAACAGGTAAAAAATAAATAAGTAAAAATAAACGACGCCGACAGGCGGGGATCAGCAGAACGAGCAGATTCCGGAGAGCGAACGAGACACACACGCACGCACGCACACACACACACACACACACAAACCCCCCCGAGCCGAGAGAGCACAGCACCACCACGTGTCGGCCTCCGCTCACCCGACTCGGCTGGGCTGGGCTGGGCTGGGCTGGGCTGGGCTGGGCTGGGCTGGGCTGGCGGCCGGGCCGGATGCACGTGCACGTACACGTACGGCTACAGCCACTACCCGTACACAGCCGCTCTTCACGCAACACCAGCCAAATGGCGCGCCCGCGGCTCGTCGCGGTCGCAACGCCACGCCGGCACACTTTCGGCACCACCGTCTTCGCGCGCACCGCAAACAAAAACGCAGCCGACACACACAGAAAAAAAAAAAAAACAACACAGAGCGCGAGAGACGGGCGGCGGCGCACCTTTCGCCAGCCGGCAGGCAATCGACTCGCCCAGTACGACAAACGTGCACGCCACCCCACCCACCAACCAACCAGTCGTCGTCGTCGTCGTCCCGAAATCAAACAAACTCTCAAAAGGCACAGCCCCTGCTGCCAACGGACGCAGGCGCCACGCAGCTCCCTTCCCGCCACACTCGATTCGCAGCGCAACTCACCCGGCACACCGTCAAACGACGGGCTGGGCTCGCCGCATCGCCGCAACCTACACACCTTCCCCGCCACGACGCACAGCCCCACCAGACGCCCGTGCCGCAACGACACTACCGCACTACTCCTCTCGCCCTTGCCATACACGACACAACACGCCAAAAAATGAAAATCCAAATACAAACAAAAACACCGCCCCCACGACCCAAACACATGCACGGCGCGCCAACACACGCGAGGCAAGGCACGCAGCAAACGGCGTCCCCTCCGCGTCGCGCCATCAACCTACACACACAAGGCAACACCAACAACAAACAGCCAGCCAGCCAGCCAGCCAGCCAGCCCCACTCTCACGCCGCAAAAACAGAAAACACACCGAAACCGCCAAACGCCGCACATTCGCGCTTCGCACTCACCACACACCTCTCGGCATCCGTTTCGCACACAACGACGCGACGCACAATACATCATCACGGGCTACGCACGCACACCGCGACCCACTTTTTTACGACGCCCTCGCCAGAGCACACGTGCCCACGCCCACACACAGTCGACACAACGACGCAGCGCGCAGCAGACGCGGCCGCAACACATACCTCCCCGACGACGCGCCAACACCGCCAGCCACTGCTCACTCGCCCAAGCAACCCGTGCACACAACTGCCACACGCGTCCACCACGCCGCCGCCAACCACCCGCCCGCCAGGGGGCGCTCACGTCCGCGACAACAGCGCGGCACCGCCGGACCGGGCCGAACCGAGCCGAGCCGCCGCCTCCTCTCCACTCGGCACGCCACGTCCTGCTTGCAAAACACATGGCTCGTCCCTCTGTACACACAACGCGCCTGCCTGCGGTCGCCGCCGGCATCTATCTACCTGCGCATCGGAGCCAGGCCGGCAAGCCCACACTTAAATAATGCACTTCACCAGCCAAACAAACCCACTCTTCCTTTCTTTGCACAGCGCATGCAACAGCAGCCCCAGGAGCCGGGCCCGCCGCCAGCGTCTCCTCCTCCTCTGGGCACAGCCAGCCAGCCGTTCCCACCGCCCCGCCCCTGCTCTGCAGAACAAGAAAAAACGAAAAAGTACCAACACACGCACCCAAAGCGTAAGCCAGACAAGACCAGCCTCTCCAAGGCCACACACACGCAAAAAAACAAAAAAAAACAAAAACACTACAACAAAATAAAATAAAATGAAAAAGAAAAAGCAAGCTGTCGCCTCGCCCCCGCCCGTCCCCCCACCCCACCACATTCGCCCCCTCCGCTTGTTTTCCTTTCTACAATTTCCCTCTTTTCCACCCAATATCCCGCCGCGGTTTACGGGCACCGGCCGATTTTGCGCCCGCCCACATGTGTGCCTACTCCCCACCACCATTCCCTCCGCAGCCCGCAGCCCGCAGCCCGCAGCCCGCAGCCCGCTTTTCCCCCCTCCCTGCCCACACCACACCACACCACACCACACCACACCACACCACACCACACCGACGGTGCTGACGTCGACACGCACCCAAGACAGGGGCCACGACCGTCTTTTTTCCTGGGCCCATCCCCGCACCGCACCTCCTTCCAATCATCAACGCTGTGGCGCCTGTGTCCGCGCGAGACGCGTGCGCGCCGCCTCTCTCAACATCCGTCCGCCGTCCGCCGTCCGCCGTCCGCCGGCCGGCCCGTTTTTCGGCCCCCAGGCCATCCGTCAACCACCACTGCCCCTGCCCGCCCCGCACCACACCACACACCGCTGCTTGCCCCGGCCGTTGCCACCAAAGGCGCCAACCGCAGCCCGCGCGCGCCAGAAAGAGATGGCAAAACTACAGGGACCCAGCCGACCGACGAAAATCAGAGCAATTGGCCGGGAGGATCAAAAAGAGAGCTCCGAAAACCACCGTAGCGAGGCGTGGGAGGAAACGTTACGAGAAGCAGGAAGGGACCAGGAAAAATTCTGGAAATTTCTTAAAACTCGTAAACTAGACACGAAACATCTACATCTACATGGGGAAGGAACGACCCCACAGACCGAGCTGAAGCACTGGCGGATTCACTAGAAAGGCAATTCCAAGCACCAGAAGCGGTAGATGACGAAACTGATGACCACCAGGAAATGGTACTCAGAAGGGTAAAACCGCATCCTAAGTGCCCCGATCAGAACATCTTTCACAATCCAATAAACGCAGAAACCCCGTATCTTATCACATCACAAACATACACACATCCTAAGAAGGCATCAGGCCCAGATTCCATCAAACCGCAACTACTACATCACCTACCTCCAGCAACTATCAATTATCTATCTAACATCAATATATAATGCTTGCTTCAGACTAAACTACTTGGAAACAGGCCCGAGTCATCACATTACCAAAGCCAAACAAGGACTTATTATTTCCGCAAAACTATAGGCCAACTTCCTTGGAAAGGTTCTCGGAAAGCTCATTCAAACTGAACTGAAGAAATTCAATTCTTAAAGGATAACAACATAATCATCCCACAACAATTCCGATTCCGCGAAGAACACAGCACCACCCACCAGGTGACCAGACTAGTCGAGCACATATGTCAGGCCAGAAACATTAGACACAGTACTGGAGCAGTCCTGCTTGACATTGGAAAAGCATTCGGATAACGCCTTATCTACAAGCTCCACCAGTACAACTGCCCCATCCACATTATTGCTTCTTTTCTCCGCAACAGAGCATTCTATGTCCATGTACCAGGAGCGGCAAGTAACACTAGATCCATAGAGGCTGGAGTCCCGCAAGGCTCAGTGCTGGGGCCCATTCTCTACTCAATATACACAAACAAACAGCTGGGAGGACACTTGTCACTATTTGCAGACGACACTGCAGTCTACCGCAGCAGTTCTAACCTGCAATATAGAGTCACAAAAATAGAGCAACACCTACAATCCATCCAGAAATGGGCTAACCAAAAAAACAATAAACGCGGAGAAAACCCAAGCAATACAATACGATTCACATTCAAAAAGAATACCTCCTAACCTGCATATACGCCTCAGAAATAACAATCTTCCATGGTCAGGCACAATAAAGTATCTAGGCATCAAGCTGGACAAGAGGTTGACATTTAGAGACCATGTTACACACGTTTGTAACAAGGCTGCAGCAGCAATATTCAGACTGTACCCAATCATCAAAGGAAACAGAATAAATATGCGCGCCAAAAAGAAAATCTTCAAAACCGTCATAGGAACCAGCCATCACTTACGGCTCTGAAAAATCTCGTCAATGGCCGCAGACACCAAACATAACAAGAGTAAAAAAGGGTGCAGAACAAATACTTCAGAATTACTGCTGATGCCGGCCGGTACCAGACAAACCGAGACATATACACAAACCATAACATACTCAATCAAAATCCCGGAAATCATCCAAAGAAAAATCCATAAAGTTTTTTTTTTTTTTTTTTTTTGTTTTTTTTCCACCAAACCACGGATTCGAACCACCCACTCATCAGAAATCTGGGACCAAAATCCACCCGACCCAAGAACGACATTTCCCATCACGACAAAACACCACAAACTACAACATACCATGATAAACAAAAATAAAATACAAACACCATAACACTCACTCAAACAAACAAACATCTACACACACCCAAGAGACCCTATCATCCCATCATTTTGTTACCCAACATAATCAGACAGAAGGCAGGGATCAAGGACAGATCCGGTCCTTCGAGTACAGGGGGTAAAAAATACCCATCAGACCAGCTCTCTCTCTCTCTCTCCTCCTCGCTTCTCCGTGCCGACGCTGCCCCGCACACGCGTTCGCGTTCGCGTTCGCGCTCGCGTTCGGCCGACACCACACGACAGGTCTTTGGGGCCCCGCCACTGCGCACACGCACGCCTCCTCCTCTTCCTTAGTTCTTTTTCGCTTTTCTTTTCTCCCCCGCCCCCCGCTCTCACCGCCACATCATCCCGCAACCCTTGGGGCATGTTTCCCAACATCAACGCGCCCCAATTCCACTCTCTGCCCGTGCCGCACTCTCCACTTTGCTTCTCCCCGTCCCCTACACACACGACTACCGAAACCCCGGTTGACACACCTTCTCGTAGGACAGGGGTGCGTGCGTGCGTGCGTGCGTTGTCTTGACGGTGACAGCAACAGCAACGGATCCGTCCATCCCATTCCCCCCCACTCGGTAAAGAACCATGTTCAACCCACACTACACAACAAGGGGGGCACACACGAACGCGAAAGAAAGGGCAGGGCAGGGGCAACTATCTCGTACACATTCTTCCTCAGAACCCACATATCGCATCAACGAACGGCAGGCCAATTGCGGACTCAGCCGTGTCAGGCAAATCCAACCCAACCAACACCTCCCACGGAAACCCTGACACTGATCCAGCAGTACGTCCACATACATCGCCACACCAAATACGGGTGACGAGTGAGCAACAAATGGAACAATACACAACAAGGGCTGACCTAATAAAAACTGCACGTCACGTCATACCTTCCAGACAGACGCAGTTCCGACGGGACGGCGGAACCGTATACGTACCTTTCAGCCACAACAACCGACCGACTGGACACGCCCGCGTCTCCAGCCAGCCAACCACCAGGGCCACACAGCCCGCAAGTTTCAGCGTCAACACTTCTTAACGTACGTTGCAAACTTTTCAAAACATTGCCACACACACACACACACACACACACACACACACCACGAAAAGCGTCAACCTCTCTCACACTGGATACACTCAACACTTTTTGTCGGCGGAGCTTGAGGGCCAACGGTTGACACACCCCCACCGGCCACACAGGTTTCCCTTTGAAAATTGCAGTGACGGAGGAGACGCGGCATTACGAGAGGGTTGTTTCCGAGAGCGCGAGCTGGACGGAGCTGCGGCGCCGCCGCCGCCGCCGCCGCCGCCGCCGAGGGGTAATGAACGCACGCGATGCCGCATGACAGCCCATCACCCAAAGTTTCACCCACAACTGCACAGGTCGCACCCCCTTTTCGCGCCATACTAGTGTCGATCGTCAATTACAGCTGACGGTGTTCGCATTTGCCACTTGACGAGAGGGGGGGGGGGGGGGGAAAAGAAAACAAACATCTGACACGCCATGTGTTTCTCTCTCTCTCTGTTACATCTAGGTCATTCGGCAGCCACTGTAAAAAAAAAAAAAAAAAAAAAAAAAAAAAAAAAATATTTTTACGACATGGTTGGGTAAGTGATTTAAAGACAACAATTGTGGGTCACACACCATAGACCATTTCGATAGTGTTCTTGTTCTTCTCTTTTTCCTTTTTTTATCGCTCAATTGAAATCAAACCTGGGGATGATGCAATGCTGCGATATGGCACAACCGTCGTCCATTGTACACAACTCGGGAACAAAAAGAAACCAATTCAGGGAACGTTCGTTCCTTCACAACGTTTCTTTCAACGCACTTGGTCTTTACCATCCTGTATATTCAACACACATTTCCTTTCATCAAACTAGGGCATTTCCATAACAGTATTTGCAATACTGCTTCTTCGACGTCATTTCACCATCTTAACTAGAGACAAACAAACAAGAAAATAGCAAAACAGCCTTGAGAACCCCGTCCACCAAATTTCAGTTAGCACGGCATCCAAGATTCTTTTCCGGGGAGTGCAGTGCAGCTGACGCTGCTCAGACCATATACCGTCGCCAGTCTCACTCAACTCTTGCGCATTCCATTCTACGCTACGTGACTATGCAAAAATGAATGAATCAAACCCGCCCAGAGAGCGTCTTGTGCGAGGGGACACACGATATAGAGAACAACAAAACACACAGGGGACACCACCACAGTTGGAGAGAACGTTTCCACCACGGCAGCCGCGCCGTTACGCGCTTTTTTTTTTTCCTCCCCCCCACTGCACACCTCCGACACCACGGGAACGTTCACCGTCCCGTTGCCCTACACTGGCGTTTCTTTTCAACCCCCCACCCTATTCCTCGCTCCCCGGACATTCGACCGATCACAAAGTGCAACCTCTCGTTACCGTCGGGTGCCCCTCTTCATCCCCGGGGCGCCAACAACAAAACAAAAACACCACCGACGCCGTCGTCTCGCGTCACCTCACTCAACTGAGCGGAAAATACACGTACATCCAGAATGACGACACCGCCTCCAGACGTCAGACGTCAGGTCGAAAGAGGGCACCGTACGTCGTGGCGCGTGGTCTCCTAACTCACCTCGCGCGTACAAATACAATGCAATGCGTGTCTCCTCACGTTCACACACACCTCCACGCTCCACTTTTACGTCGCCCAACCAACCAACTACTAACTTAACCCACCCGCTCGGCGTAGAAGCAGCTGTAGGCGGCAACGTGTTTCTCACCCTCGCCACCAACGGTGTGACATCCGACAATCGCGGTTTGCTTTCCGTTCCACACCTCCGGCCATACCATACAAAGGGGACAAAAAAAAAAAAAAAAATATATATATCAAACAAGCCAACTCCAGCGATCCGCCCCCCTAACACCAACACGTCTCGAAACACCCACGCCCACGACCCGGCTGTGGCCTAAAGTGCGTATCCCAACGTCACACCAAAACCAAAGGCGCCGGCGCCGCACCACACCACACCACAAGCTACAGCTACAGCTGTGCCGCCCGTCCACCCGCTCACAACAACAACAACAACAACAACAACAATTCCGCCCTTCCCGCAAAGGCATTTTGGTGGCCCTGAAAAGGGCCGTTTTTTCTTTTCTTCGCCGCGCCGCGGACGAGCCTCCTATTTCCAAGAGCCACCTCCTTACTTGGAGCTCGTGTACTTGGTCACCGCCTTCGTGCCCTCGCTCACCGCGTGCTTGGCCAGCTCGCCAGGCAGCAAGAGCCGCACAGCGGTCTGGATCTCGCGGGACGTGATGGTCGAGCGCTTGTTGTAGTGCGCCAGGCGAGAAGCCTCGGCCGCAATGCGCTCGAAAATGTCGTTCACGAAGCTGTTCATGATGCTCATCGCCTTCGAAGAGATGCCCGTGTCAGGGTGCACCTGCTTCAGCACCTTGTAGATGTAGATGGCATAGCTCTCCTTCCTCTTGCGCTTCTTCTTCTTGTCGCCCTTCGAAATGTTCTTCTGCGCCTTGCCAGCCTTCTTGGCGGCTTTCCCGCTAGTCTTGGGCGGCATCACGAACAAACAGGCAGGCAGGCAGGCAGGCAGGCACGCGCAGTCAGTCAGTCAGTCAGGCGCTCCGCTCCAGTCAGCGTCTCCCCACACAGTGGCACCCGCCGCACGCCGCCGCCGCACCTTTACCAGCTCGCCCTGCTGCGGCCGCCGACCAATGGGGCGCGCGCGCAACCGGCCGCCGCACCCGAGCCCATAAAGGACCCCCACCCCGCCGGCGCCGGCAATCTTAGGACAATTTTAATACTATGAGTGGGAAAGAGTCAGGTTTAGCTGAAAAGATAAGGGTATTGGATTCGTTAGCATTTTATGTGCCCTTATTAAATTTCCTAGCCCAAAACAGTGCTTGGGAATCCTCAAAATTAATTATTTTCCCCCTTGAAGTATTGCAATTATTGACTTTTTTGCAGTTTCTACTCATTGTTGCCATACTCTTGTGAAGAATAATGGGAAACTTAATACATTGTCTGGGACTATATGGTCACGTTATAAGGAAGCAATGTTAGCTGTTCAATAGAATCGTCACAACATTTGTGTGTCACTTGAAGAAATTGTCAAAAACAAAGAAGAAAAGGCAAAAATAAGAATTTCTTGGGAAAAAGCTAAAAAATTGGCAACAGCTATACTGGTTGTTTTCTGACATGATGTGTTGCATCAAATCAACAAAAACAACAAACAATTGGGAACTTAGTGAGTGTCATGGGTTGCAAGTACTGATTTGGTTTTTCAACTGAGTTAGGGAAAAATCTGATGAATACAAAAACGACTTTAGGTATCAAGCACTTAGCGATGAAAGTAAATGCAAAATAAGAAGAAGATTCCCTGATGGAGAAAAATCTGAAAAATTGAGTAGAACAAAATTTTGCGTGTATATTTAATACAATTGTTGATAAACTACAAGAAGAATTAAAAAAAGGAAGAGGGAAAGTACAGCAAAATAGTCAAGCTTTTCTGAAATTTACCAACAATAAACTGAAGTAAGAAGCTAAAGAGCTCTTAATGGAAACATCAAAACTTTGTGAAATACTGAGATGACCTCAATGAAGAAAGTTTTCAGTCCACATTTTAGTGAATATACGAAATGTTTAGTAAGGGAAAAGGCTCCTAACATTTCACTTGTAAAATTATATGAATTAATGTTTGAAAATGATTTTGATGTTTTCCCAAATGTAATGAATACTAACAGGATTTTCTTCTCAACACCAATCACGAATTCTGAAGCTGCAAGTGGATTCTCCATTCTCTTATCACAAATAAATTACATGTTACAATTGTAATACTTTGGGCTTTGCAGCCATCATATTCATGAAATAAAAGTTCTAAGAAGAACAGTTGAGAAGACAGCAGTGGTAAATGACTTTGTGTGCTGTGAGGTACCAATGACAGATGGTCTGTTCGGGATGTGAGAGAGAGCGTCTAAATTGTCTTCCTTCTCCGTGATTGGCTGCTGCATTCAGAAGTTGTGTGCAAAACAATAATCTTCTATTATTAAAACTACATAAAGTAAACAGTGTATTTGCATTTCAAATTAAAGCTTCTCTCAATAGCTTGCTGTTGTTGTTATGGTCTTCAGTCCTGAGACTGGTTTGATGCAACTCTCCATGCTACTCTATCTCGTGCAAGCTGCTTCATCTCCCAATACCTACTGCAACCTACATCCTTCTGAATCTGCTTAGTGTAGTCATCTCTTGATCTCCCTCTACGATTTTTACCCTCCATACTGCCCTCCAATACTAAATTAGTGATCCCTTGATGCCTCAGAACATGTCCTACCAACCGATCCCTTCTTCTGGTCAAGTTGTGCCACAAACTTCTCTTCTCCCCAATCCTATTCAATACTTCCTCATGAGTTATGTGTCAAAAAAGGAATCAGACACCACCAAGTATACCCCCCAAATACAACAGAAATAGAAACGGCGGCAATCGAAGTGGCCACAGTAACTGGCCCCCTAACAGTCGTTGCAGTGTATCGCCCCCCTTCCCAAAGACTAGAAGAGGACGACATAGCTGCACTTAGCCGTATTAGAGGCAAACTGCTAATAGCAGGGGACCTAAACGCCAAGCACGCGGACTGGAACTCGAGACACCGAAACCAAGCTGGTCAACAGCTGCAACGACTCGCGCGCACACACCAGTTACAAATATGGGGCCCAGAGGAACCGACACACTTCCCAAAGAACGGAGGAAGACCGGACGTCCTCGACATAGCCATCACAAAGAATCTGGTGGGCTTTGTATCCGCGACATCGGTAAACAGAATGTCGTCGGACCACAATCCCGTGATTTTTGAGGTCGATATGGGAGAATGGCTCTCTATCCCACAACGACATGCGACGTACAAGCGCATCAATAAAGAGCAATTCAGCAACGCAATAGCAACTGAACTTGCCCAGACCCCGCCTCCAACTGCAGAGACAGTAGAACAGGCACTAGACGACCTCACAAGAGCGATCCTGCAAGCTGCTGAGGGAGCCACACCGCCTCAAGTGGGGCCCCCCCGCTCCAGGCAACTCCCCCCGCACTTGCTTGCGCAAATACGGCACAAAAACAGGATCGCCAAAGAGTGGAAGCTCACCAGAAACAAGGTCACGCGGAGGCTACTCAATAGGCTACAGAGAGAGCTGAAAGCAGATCTCAATGAATACCGCAACCAACAATGGTCAGCAAGGCTCTCAGCTCTCAAACTAGAAGACAATAGCTTATGGCAAGCCACCAAACAGTACACAAAAAGACGCGCGAAAATGCCACCACTGCATGGCGAACGCGGACTGCAGTTCAGCCCCATTGACAAAGCTAACGCACTAGCCGACGTGTTCGAAAAACAGTTCAGACCAGCAGAAGTACAGGACAGAGAACACGTTGCAACAGTCCGCCGAGAACTGGCCGTGTTCCTGGAAGCAGACGACGAAGATGACTACACGCCACTCTTCAGTACTGAAGACGTGGCGCACTGCATCAAGTCGCTGCCCACCAGGAAGACCCCGGGTCACGACCAGGTCACAAATGAATTGCTGAAACTCCTCCCGCCTCTGGCAATCACCCACCTGACCGATATAGTTAATGAACTGACGCGATCACAAAAATTCCCGGCGCAGTGGAAGCACGCAGAAGTCATTGCGATCGCAAAACCAGGAAAAGACCCGGTGTTCCCGCAACACTATAGACCAATTAGTCTACTGCCTACCCTCAGTAAACTTTATGAGCGCCTCCTACTAACCCCCATACAGGACCATATCACAAGAGAGCAGATTCTGCCGAAATTCCAATTCGGATTCAGGCAAAGACACTCCGCCCCCCAGCAAATTATGAGGGTGGTTGAAGCAGCTACGGACAGCTTCAACCGAAAGGGCTACTGCGGGCTTGTCTTGCTAGACGTGGCAAAAGCCTTCGACTCAGTCTGGCACACCGGGATACTACACAAGATGTACACCCTAGGCTTCCCCGGAAAGATCGTCAAAATAGTTAAAAACTATCTCTCCGGTAGGACTTTTTCAGTTAAGATCGATGGATCCCTGTCGACCAGGAGAAGAATCGGTGCAGGTGTGCCCCAGGGCTCGGTCCTGGGACCCATCCTCTACAGTGTCTACACTGCTGACATCCCTATGACTCAGCATGTACACACTGCACAATATGCAGATGACACTGCATTCTTCTCCTGCTCGACAAACAGGAACCTGGCTACAAGGCGTCTGCAAACCGCCCTAAACAGGACGGAAAACTGGGCCAAGCAGTGGCGAATAACAATAAACTCGGAAAAAACACAAGCCATGCTGCTCACCAGACGTTACGGGAAACGCCGACCCCCAAGAAGACCATACCAACTGCTGCGATTACAGGGGCAGAACTTGCCATGGAGAAATTCTGCGAAGTACCTCGGTGTCACACTTGACAGACGCCTGACATGGAAGTGTCACATAGAGGAACTTCGCAGAAAGACTCACGCCAGGATGCAGATCCTGTACCCTGTATTAAACAGCACCAGTTCCCTCGACCCCGCAACAGGAGTAGCTATCTATCGAAGTCTAATTCGACCGATACTGGAATATGCGTGCCCTGTATGGGGCTATGCAGCCAGATCGACGATAGATCGCTTACAGAAGGTCCAAAACAGAGCGCTAAGACGGGCCTTACACGTCCCCACACGCTTCCCCGCGGCGGACCTGCACGAAGCTGCAGGCATAGAGCCGCTAACAACACGGTTTCGTGCCATGGCAGAAGTTTTCTACGCCACGGCACGAAAATCACAAAATGACCTAATAAACACCCTTGGGCAATACGAACAGAATGGAAACAGGTACAAAAGACCTAAGTCGCTACTCCTGCAGTAGCAAAATTAGTTAAATAACATCTCTCAAAAAAAAAAACAGCAAAACACAAAAGACCAGAATTAAAAACAACAAAAAAGAAAAGAGGAGGAAATGTCCAAAATGGACAACAACCTCCACCAACACCCCCCTCTAACAGTAGAGGAAAAAAAGAGAGGAGAGAGCCGGCGCCGGCACGCACTCCGCTGCTCGACTCGCTGCGGCTCGCACCGTTTGGGGCGTTGTGCTTTTTCTTTCTCGCTTCTTTCCAAACTAGCCCATCGCCATGTCCGGACGCGGAAAGGGAGGCAAAGTCAAGGGCAAGTCAAAGTCCCGCTCAAGCAGGGCTGGGCTCCAGTTCCCGGTCGGCAGAATCCACCGCCTCCTGCGCAAGGGAAACTACGCCGAGCGCGTCGGCGCCGGGGCGCCCGTCTACCTCGCCGCCGTCATGGAGTACCTCGCGGCTGAGGTGCTCGAGCTGGCCGGAAACGCGGCCCGCGACAACAAGAAGACGCGCATCATCCCGCGCCACCTGCAGCTCGCCATACGCAACGACGAGGAGCTCAACAAGCTCTTGTCGGGCGTCACCATCGCACAGGGAGGTGTCCTGCCCAACATCCAGGCCGTCCTGCTGCCAAAGAAGACCGAGAAGAAGGCCTAAAAGAGAGACAGCGCAATCGGCAACCGCCGCGTGCTCCCTTGGCACGCAGCGCGCCATTTGCCGCCTCGGCTCAAAAAACAAAACACAATCGGCCCTTTTCAGGGCCACCACACAAACCTACGTCCAAAGCAGAATTCCAGTCGTTCGTCGCACCACTTTTCTCTCTCTCTCTCTCTCTCTCTCTCTCTCTCTCTCTCTCTGTGTACGGTTTTTTTTTCCTTCTTACACACACAGGCGCCGCCATCTTGTACACACGTACTTGGCCACCTCCTCCACTCAACTCCACGCACGCACAGTCTCGCGACCATTAACCAGCACACGTGGCGCACAACAACACACCTCAAAAATAACCCCTCGGCGCTCAGCCGCGCCGCAACACACAGCCCATCCACCGACAAGAAGCATACAAGCAAAGAGGGAGGGGAAGGAAGGAAGGAAGGAGCTCACACAACGCAAGGGCACGCTTCCTTCCCTCCCAACCGCACCGCACACCACGTCAAAAAAAACTCCAAACAAAACTAAAAGGCCAAGTAGACTAAAAAGGAAAAGAAAAACCAGCAACACAGACTCTTTCGCACTTTTCAACTTCCGAACACTGTGGTGGCCCTGAAAAGGGCCGTTTTTCAATCTATCTCTCTTTCCTTCCTTCGGTCTCACACCGCCTAACCGCCGAAACCGTACAGGGTGCGCCCCTGCCTCTTCAGGGCGTACACCACGTCCATGGCCGTCACAGTCTTGCGCTTGGCGTGCTCAGTGTACGTCACCGCGTCGCGGATCACGTTCTCCAGGAACACCTTCAGCACTCCGCGCGTCTCCTCGTAGATCAGACCAGAGATGCGCTTCACGCCGCCCCTGCGCGCCAGGCGGCGGATCGCGGGCTTCGTGATGCCCTGGATGTTGTCGCGCAACACCTTGCGGTGCCGCTTGGCGCCACCCTTGCCGAGCCCCTTTCCTCCCTTGCCGCGGCCTGTCATTCTTCTTCTTCAAGCGTCTCAACCACAATAATATAAAAAACAGAAAGCAAGGCAAGCTCCTCACCCGGCGCTAGCGAGTCGGCTACGGTTGTGGCGCCCAGCGCGCGCGCCGCCCCCCTATATAGACTCTGGGGCCCCGCGGCCCGCCCTCCCCTCCCCCCACCACCGCGCACCGAGGGCATATAAGCGCAGCACCCGGGGCGCGCGGGCCCGTTGTCAAGGCAGCACCGGACGCCGTCGCGCACGCATATCCTCCACGCCGCATCCGCATCCGCATCCGCATCCGCAGTAGCCATGGCCCGGACAAAGCAAACGGCCCGCAAGTCCACCGGCGGAAAGGCGCCGCGCAAACAGCTCGCCACCAAGGCGGCGAGGAAGAGCGCGCCCGCCACCGGCGGCGTCAAGAAGCCCCACCGCTACAGGCCGGGCACCGTCGCCCTGCGAGAAATCAGGCGCTACCAGAAGAGCACAGAGCTGCTCATCCGCAAGCTGCCATTCCAGCGCCTAGTGCGCGAGATCGCCCAGGACTTCAAGACCGACCTGCGCTTCCAGAGCTCCGCAGTCATGGCCCTGCAGGAGGCCAGCGAGGCCTACCTCGTCGGCCTCTTCGAAGACACCAACCTGTGCGCAATCCACGCCAAGCGAGTCACCATCATGCCCAAGGACATCCAGCTCGCGCGCCGCATCCGCGGCGAGCGCGCCTAAACCCGCACACCGCCAAACAAACAAAACGGCCCTTTTCAGGGCCACTAACGTCTCTCCGTCGCGAGCAAAACTTTGTCGGTCGCAACGACTAGTTCCCCACTCACTCTCCAGTCCAGTCGTCCCACCCCCGGCCCGGCCCGGCGCCGCCGTTTCCAAAAGAAAAAAAAAAGCACCGCACCGGCCGAGCCAAGTCGCAAGCGTCAATAGCGCCACCCACACAGGCCACGGCACAAAACGTGACGCCCGGAAAGCAAAGCCAAAAAAGACTATTCCAAAACCACCACCAAGACAAACAAACAAACGCGGCGCAAAATAAATAGGTAGAAATAATAAAAGTAAAATACACTTTATGTAACACCAACCGCGGCGCCGCCGCCCACGCCCGCCAACGACCCCACAATCCAACCACCATCCACACATGAAACAAACAAACGCCAGCAAGCAAGACAGACAGACAACAAGGCAACCGACCGACCACGACACGACACGACAATCAACACCTTCCCGACGTGCTTTGATGGCCCTGAGAAGGGCCGTTTTTGTTTTTGTCCGGGACCGCGCGACAGCCTCTGGTTGCGCGCCGGCCACCAGGCGACGGTGTCAACCGCCAACCCTTCCCTGCCCTTTTTACTTCTTCTTCTTGGGCGAAGCCTTCGCCTTAGACGGCGTCGCCGTCGCCTTCTTCGGGCGCGGCGCCTTCGGCTTCTTCGTCGGAACCTTGGCGGCCTTCTTCGCCTTCGACGGCGACTTGGCCTTGGCCGGCTTGGCCGCAGCCGCCTTCTTCGCACCCGCGGGAGCGGCCGACGCCGCAGACGCCTTCTTGGCGGCGCCCGCCTTCCGACCGGTCGCCGCCTTCACGCCGCCAGCCTTCTTTGCGCCGGCCGCACGGGCCCCCTTCTTCTCCTTGCTGGCCGGAGCGGCGCGCTTCTTCTTCGCACCACCGCCGCCACCACGAGCCTTGCCGCCCTCGGCCGCCCCGCCGCCGGCGCCGGCAAGCTTGAAAGAGCCCGACGCGCCCTTCCCCTTCGTCTGCACCAGCTCGCCAGCCACGACGGCCGACTTGAGGTACTTCTTGATAAAGGGCGCCAGCTTCTCCGCGTCCAGCTTGTAGTGCGCGGCAATGTACTTCTTGATCGCCTGCAGCGACGACCCGCCGCGCTCCTTCAGACTCTTGATGGCGGCCGTCACCATCTCAGAGGTGCGCGGGTGCGCAGGCTTGGCGCGCGGCTTCTTCGCAGACGACGCAGACTTGGCCTTCTTCGTAGTGCCGGTGGCGGCGGGTGCCGCGGCAGTCTCGTTCGTAGCCGCCTGGTCTGCCATCTTTTGCCTGTTCTCTTTTCTTTTTTCCCCTTGCTTTCGCTTCCTTCTCTCCTTCGACGACGCACAACAGCGAGGGGCGCGCAGCAGAGAATAGCCGCGCACGCGCCTGGCCCAGCCAGTGTCGCGGGCGGGCGCGGACGGCCGAGAGAGCGGCCGCCACTCGGCGCGCCGCCGCGCCGCCGCGCCGCGCCTCCCGCGCTTGCTACCGCCCAACGTCCGACAGCCTGCGCGGAGCAGCCCCCAACCTGCGCCGCAACCACCCGCGCCATTCAAACCACCGAGGATGGGGCTACACACACCGACACCACGGTCGCCAACCAGTCGCCGCGGCGGCGCCGCAAACCACGGCCAAACTGCAGCCACCGCGCGCCACAGCCTGGGTCGGCCCGCCGAGAATCGCCGCCCCCGCCCAAATGCCGCCCCCACAGCCCCAGCCGACGACCCGCCACAATGGCCAAACCTTCGTCAAAACTCCCACACCGTCGCCGCGGCAGCCCGGCCACCGCGGCCGGCGCCACAGCCACACGAGCCGAGTCGTGCGGCGATGACGGCCGTGCACAAACGCACCTCCGCCGCCCCATCGCCTTCCGCCGTTTTCCCGATCGGCCCGCAGCCGTCGGGCCACGGCCGCGGGCCGTCCTCCTCCTCTCGCCTCGCCCGCCAACACCCACAGCCCTTCCAACACATTTTTTTTTTCTTTTTTCTTTTTTTTTTTCTACTTTTTTACGATCGCCGCCTGCGCAACATGGCACCGGCCGACGGAGCGCCAACCCCCCCGCCACAGGCGAAAACAAGACAACGATAAACAAACAAACAAAATAAATTACCAGCCAGCCCCAACTACAGACACACCGAATCTGCCCTCACAGCCGACCTTACACGCCTCAACGTCAAAACAAAGGTGGTTTCTTTCTTTCAACGGTTACCTTACCTTAGGTTACGTCAGGTTAGGCTAAGAAGGCGTCAGGGTTAGGTTAAGCGTTGACGTGACGTCACGTCTTAACGTAGGCGTTAAGCTAAGGTTGCGGTCACGTACGTTAGGTTAAGGCGACTTGGGGGTTGGCCTAAGGGCTTACGTTAGGTTACGTTAGTTTAGGTGGCTGCGTTAACGGCTTAAAGAAGTTTAGGAGGTTAAGGCGTCGAGGCGGCCGCACCCCCTTAGCTGCTGCGGCTCGGCCACGCCACGCCACGCCACGCCACGCTTTGGGGTTTCATAAGGTCGCGCGGCGGGTCGTCGGCACGCCGCAAAGGACAAAACTGCAAGACGACGTCGAAAAACAAACAACAGGTAAAAAATAAATAAGTAAAAATAAACGACGCCGACAGGCGGGGATCAGCAGAACGAGCAGATTCCGGAGAGCGAACGAGACACACACGCACGCACGCACACACACACACACACACACAAACCCCCCCGAGCCGAGAGAGCACAGCACCACCACGTGTCGGCCTCCGCTCACCCGACTCGGCTGGGCTGGGCTGGGCTGGGCTGGGCTGGGCTGGGCTGGGCTGGGCTGGCGGCCGGGCCGGATGCACGTGCACGTACACGTACGGCTACAGCCACTACCCGTACACAGCCGCTCTTCACGCAACACCAGCCAAATGGCGCGCCCGCGGCTCGTCGCGGTCGCAACGCCACGCCGGCACACTTTCGGCACCACCGTCTTCGCGCGCACCGCAAACAAAAACGCAGCCGACACACACAGAAAAAAAAAAAAAACAACACAGAGCGCGAGAGACGGGCGGCGGCGCACCTTTCGCCAGCCGGCAGGCAATCGACTCGCCCAGTACGACAAACGTGCACGCCACCCCACCCACCAACCAACCAGTCGTCGTCGTCGTCGTCCCGAAATCAAACAAACTCTCAAAAGGCACAGCCCCTGCTGCCAACGGACGCAGGCGCCACGCAGCTCCCTTCCCGCCACACTCGATTCGCAGCGCAACTCACCCGGCACACCGTCAAACGACGGGCTGGGCTCGCCGCATCGCCGCAACCTACACACCTTCCCCGCCACGACGCACAGCCCCACCAGACGCCCGTGCCGCAACGACACTACCGCACTACTCCTCTCGCCCTTGCCATACACGACACAACACGCCAAAAAATGAAAATCCAAATACAAACAAAAACACCGCCCCCACGACCCAAACACATGCACGGCGCGCCAACACACGCGAGGCAAGGCACGCAGCAAACGGCGTCCCCTCCGCGTCGCGCCATCAACCTACACACACAAGGCAACACCAACAACAAACAGCCAGCCAGCCAGCCAGCCAGCCAGCCCCACTCTCACGCCGCAAAAACAGAAAACACACCGAAACCGCCAAACGCCGCACATTCGCGCTTCGCACTCACCACACACCTCTCGGCATCCGTTTCGCACACAACGACGCGACGCACAATACATCATCACGGGCTACGCACGCACACCGCGACCCACTTTTTTACGACGCCCTCGCCAGAGCACACGTGCCCACGCCCACACACAGTCGACACAACGACGCAGCGCGCAGCAGACGCGGCCGCAACACATACCTCCCCGACGACGCGCCAACACCGCCAGCCACTGCTCACTCGCCCAAGCAACCCGTGCACACAACTGCCACACGCGTCCACCACGCCGCCGCCAACCACCCGCCCGCCAGGGGGCGCTCACGTCCGCGACAACAGCGCGGCACCGCCGGACCGGGCCGAACCGAGCCGAGCCGCCGCCTCCTCTCCACTCGGCACGCCACGTCCTGCTTGCAAAACACATGGCTCGTCCCTCTGTACACACAACGCGCCTGCCTGCGGTCGCCGCCGGCATCTATCTACCTGCGCATCGGAGCCAGGCCGGCAAGCCCACACTTAAATAATGCACTTCACCAGCCAAACAAACCCACTCTTCCTTTCTTTGCACAGCGCATGCAACAGCAGCCCCAGGAGCCGGGCCCGCCGCCAGCGTCTCCTCCTCCTCTGGGCACAGCCAGCCAGCCGTTCCCACCGCCCCGCCCCTGCTCTGCAGAACAAGAAAAAACGAAAAAGTACCAACACACGCACCCAAAGCGTAAGCCAGACAAGACCAGCCTCTCCAAGGCCACACACACGCAAAAAAACAAAAAAAAACAAAAACACTACAACAAAATAAAATAAAATGAAAAAGAAAAAGCAAGCTGTCGCCTCGCCCCCGCCCGTCCCCCCACCCCACCACATTCGCCCCCTCCGCTTGTTTTCCTTTCTACAATTTCCCTCTTTTCCACCCAATATCCCGCCGCGGTTTACGGGCACCGGCCGATTTTGCGCCCGCCCACATGTGTGCCTACTCCCCACCACCATTCCCTCCGCAGCCCGCAGCCCGCAGCCCGCAGCCCGCAGCCCGCTTTTCCCCCCTCCCTGCCCACACCACACCACACCACACCACACCACACCACACCACACCACACCGACGGTGCTGACGTCGACACGCACCCAAGACAGGGGCCACGACCGTCTTTTTTCCTGGGCCCATCCCCGCACCGCACCTCCTTCCAATCATCAACGCTGTGGCGCCTGTGTCCGCGCGAGACGCGTGCGCGCCGCCTCTCTCAACATCCGTCCGCCGTCCGCCGTCCGCCGTCCGCCGGCCGGCCCGTTTTTCGGCCCCCAGGCCATCCGTCAACCACCACTGCCCCTGCCCGCCCCGCACCACACCACACACCGCTGCTTGCCCCGGCCGTTGCCACCAAAGGCGCCAACCGCAGCCCGCGCGCGCCAGAAAGAGATGGCAAAACTACAGGGACCCAGCCGACCGACGAAAATCAGAGCAATTGGCCGGGAGGATCAAAAAGAGAGCTCCGAAAACCACCGTAGCGAGGCGTGGGAGGAAACGTTACGAGAAGCAGGAAGGGACCAGGAAAAATTCTGGAAATTTCTTAAAACTCGTAAACTAGACACGAAACATCTACATCTACATGGGGAAGGAACGACCCCACAGACCGAGCTGAAGCACTGGCGGATTCACTAGAAAGGCAATTCCAAGCACCAGAAGCGGTAGATGACGAAACTGATGACCACCAGGAAATGGTACTCAGAAGGGTAAAACCGCATCCTAAGTGCCCCGATCAGAACATCTTTCACAATCCAATAAACGCAGAAACCCCGTATCTTATCACATCACAAACATACACACATCCTAAGAAGGCATCAGGCCCAGATTCCATCAAACCGCAACTACTACATCACCTACCTCCAGCAACTATCAATTATCTATCTAACATCAATATATAATGCTTGCTTCAGACTAAACTACTTGGAAACAGGCCCGAGTCATCACATTACCAAAGCCAAACAAGGACTTATTATTTCCGCAAAACTATAGGCCAACTTCCTTGGAAAGGTTCTCGGAAAGCTCATTCAAACTGAACTGAAGAAATTCAATTCTTAAAGGATAACAACATAATCATCCCACAACAATTCCGATTCCGCGAAGAACACAGCACCACCCACCAGGTGACCAGACTAGTCGAGCACATATGTCAGGCCAGAAACATTAGACACAGTACTGGAGCAGTCCTGCTTGACATTGGAAAAGCATTCGGATAACGCCTTATCTACAAGCTCCACCAGTACAACTGCCCCATCCACATTATTGCTTCTTTTCTCCGCAACAGAGCATTCTATGTCCATGTACCAGGAGCGGCAAGTAACACTAGATCCATAGAGGCTGGAGTCCCGCAAGGCTCAGTGCTGGGGCCCATTCTCTACTCAATATACACAAACAAACAGCTGGGAGGACACTTGTCACTATTTGCAGACGACACTGCAGTCTACCGCAGCAGTTCTAACCTGCAATATAGAGTCACAAAAATAGAGCAACACCTACAATCCATCCAGAAATGGGCTAACCAAAAAAACAATAAACGCGGAGAAAACCCAAGCAATACAATACGATTCACATTCAAAAAGAATACCTCCTAACCTGCATATACGCCTCAGAAATAACAATCTTCCATGGTCAGGCACAATAAAGTATCTAGGCATCAAGCTGGACAAGAGGTTGACATTTAGAGACCATGTTACACACGTTTGTAACAAGGCTGCAGCAGCAATATTCAGACTGTACCCAATCATCAAAGGAAACAGAATAAATATGCGCGCCAAAAAGAAAATCTTCAAAACCGTCATAGGAACCAGCCATCACTTACGGCTCTGAAAAATCTCGTCAATGGCCGCAGACACCAAACATAACAAGAGTAAAAAAGGGTGCAGAACAAATACTTCAGAATTACTGCTGATGCCGGCCGGTACCAGACAAACCGAGACATATACACAAACCATAACATACTCAATCAAAATCCCGGAAATCATCCAAAGAAAAATCCATAAAGTTTTTTTTTTTTTTTTTTTTTGTTTTTTTTCCACCAAACCACGGATTCGAACCACCCACTCATCAGAAATCTGGGACCAAAATCCACCCGACCCAAGAACGACATTTCCCATCACGACAAAACACCACAAACTACAACATACCATGATAAACAAAAATAAAATACAAACACCATAACACTCACTCAAACAAACAAACATCTACACACACCCAAGAGACCCTATCATCCCATCATTTTGTTACCCAACATAATCAGACAGAAGGCAGGGATCAAGGACAGATCCGGTCCTTCGAGTACAGGGGGTAAAAAATACCCATCAGACCAGCTCTCTCTCTCTCTCTCCTCCTCGCTTCTCCGTGCCGACGCTGCCCCGCACACGCGTTCGCGTTCGCGTTCGCGCTCGCGTTCGGCCGACACCACACGACAGGTCTTTGGGGCCCCGCCACTGCGCACACGCACGCCTCCTCCTCTTCCTTAGTTCTTTTTCGCTTTTCTTTTCTCCCCCGCCCCCCGCTCTCACCGCCACATCATCCCGCAACCCTTGGGGCATGTTTCCCAACATCAACGCGCCCCAATTCCACTCTCTGCCCGTGCCGCACTCTCCACTTTGCTTCTCCCCGTCCCCTACACACACGACTACCGAAACCCCGGTTGACACACCTTCTCGTAGGACAGGGGTGCGTGCGTGCGTGCGTGCGTTGTCTTGACGGTGACAGCAACAGCAACGGATCCGTCCATCCCATTCCCCCCCACTCGGTAAAGAACCATGTTCAACCCACACTACACAACAAGGGGGGCACACACGAACGCGAAAGAAAGGGCAGGGCAGGGGCAACTATCTCGTACACATTCTTCCTCAGAACCCACATATCGCATCAACGAACGGCAGGCCAATTGCGGACTCAGCCGTGTCAGGCAAATCCAACCCAACCAACACCTCCCACGGAAACCCTGACACTGATCCAGCAGTACGTCCACATACATCGCCACACCAAATACGGGTGACGAGTGAGCAACAAATGGAACAATACACAACAAGGGCTGACCTAATAAAAACTGCACGTCACGTCATACCTTCCAGACAGACGCAGTTCCGACGGGACGGCGGAACCGTATACGTACCTTTCAGCCACAACAACCGACCGACTGGACACGCCCGCGTCTCCAGCCAGCCAACCACCAGGGCCACACAGCCCGCAAGTTTCAGCGTCAACACTTCTTAACGTACGTTGCAAACTTTTCAAAACATTGCCACACACACACACACACACACACACACACACACCACGAAAAGCGTCAACCTCTCTCACACTGGATACACTCAACACTTTTTGTCGGCGGAGCTTGAGGGCCAACGGTTGACACACCCCCACCGGCCACACAGGTTTCCCTTTGAAAATTGCAGTGACGGAGGAGACGCGGCATTACGAGAGGGTTGTTTCCGAGAGCGCGAGCTGGACGGAGCTGCGGCGCCGCCGCCGCCGCCGCCGCCGCCGCCGAGGGGTAATGAACGCACGCGATGCCGCATGACAGCCCATCACCCAAAGTTTCACCCACAACTGCACAGGTCGCACCCCCTTTTCGCGCCATACTAGTGTCGATCGTCAATTACAGCTGACGGTGTTCGCATTTGCCACTTGACGAGAGGGGGGGGGGGGGGGGGAAAAGAAAACAAACATCTGACACGCCATGTGTTTCTCTCTCTCTCTGTTACATCTAGGTCATTCGGCAGCCACTGTAAAAAAAAAAAAAAAAAAAAAAAAAAAAAAAAATATTTTTACGACATGGTTGGGTAAGTGATTTAAAGACAACAATTGTGGGTCACACACCATAGACCATTTCGATAGTGTTCTTGTTCTTCTCTTTTT
>NW_026062594.1:15000-17500 GCF_023897955.1 Schistocerca gregaria | reverse complement strand
AGACGAGACAAGTAGCATCGAGCACAACATATGGAAATTGAGATTCGACACCGTTGGGCACAGCCAGCGTACGGTCACACGTATCACACTACTTCACTCTGTACGTAACTACCGATGATCGGTACAGCGTGTGGGTTACGCGTACGACATCAGCGGACAATGGACACAGACCATACCACGACGTACACTGAGGGCGTCGACATCTGAACGCAACTGAACAGCTGCGAGGCTCATTTAACACTCAAACGCCAGACCGACCAGCTTGAGAGGACGGAGACACAAAGAGAGGGGCAGAGGGGGGGGGGGGGGCGATATAGTCCTATTGCAGTACAATTGACAGTGGATAGCGGGAATATGTGGAAAGTAAGCAACACTCGCAAGACATCTACATGAGGATAACAACGACACCAGAGATTCCGAGCAGTGAACTATGTTAGGCAAAGGGACAACGTGGGTTAGGTTAAGGGACAACGTGGGTTAGGTTAAGGGACAACGTGGGTTAGGTTAAGGGACAACGTGGGTTAGGTTAAGGGACAACGTGGGTTAGGTTAAGGGACAACGTGGGTTAGGTTAAGGGACAACGTGGGTTAGGTTAAGGGACAACGTGGGTTAGGTTAAGGGACAACGTGGGTTAGGTTAAGGGACAACGTGGGTTAGGTTAAGGGACAACGTGGGTTAGGTTAAGGGACAACGTGGGTTAGGTTAAGGGACAACGTGGGTTAGGTTAAGGGACAACGTGGGTTAGGTTAAGGGACAACGTGGGTTAGGTTAAGGGACAACGTGGGTTAGGTTAAGGGACAACGTGGGTTAGGTTAAGGGACAACGTGGGTTAGGTTAAGGGACAACGTGGGTTAGGTTAAGGGACAACGTGGGTTAGGTTAAGGGACAACGTGGGTTAGGTTAAGGGACAACGTGGGTTAGGTTAAGGGACAACGTGGGTTAGGTTAAGGGACAACGTGGGTTACGTTAAGGGACAACGTGGGTTACGTTAAGGGACAACGTGGGTTACGTTAAGGGACAACGTGGGTTACGTTAAGGGACAACGTGGGTTACGTTAAGGGACAACGTGGGTTAGGTTAAGGGACAACGTGGGTTAGGTTAAGGGACAACGTGGGTTAGGTTAAGGGACAACGTGGGTTAGGTTAAGGGACAACGTGGGTTAGGTTAAGGGACAACGTGGGTTAGGTTAAGGGACAACGTGGGTTAGGTTAAGGGACAACGTGGGTTAGGTTAAGGGACAACGTGGGTTAGGTTAAGGGACAACGTGGGTTAGGTTAAGGGACAACGTGGGTTAGGTTAAGGGACAACGTGGGTTAGGTTAAGGGACAACGTGGGTTAGGTTAAGGGACAACGTGGGTTAGGTTAAGGGACAACGTGGGTTAGGTTAAGGGACAACGTGGGTTAGGTTAAGGGACAACGTGGGTTACGTTAAGGGACAACGTGGGTTACGTTAAGGGACAACGTGGGTTACGTTAAGGGACAACGTGGGTTAGGTTAAGGGACAACGTGGGTTAGGTTAAGGGACAACGTGGGTTAGGTTAAGGGACAACGTGGGTTAGGTTAAGGGACAACGTGGGTTAGGTTAAGGGACAACGTGGGTTAGGTTAAGGGACAACGTGGGTTAGGTTAAGGGACAACGTGGGTTAGGTTAAGGGACAAATTGAGTTAGGTTAAGGGACAAATTGAGTTAGGTTAAGGGACAAATTGAGTTAGGTTAAGGGACAAATTGAGTTAGGTTAAGGGACAAATTGAGTTAGGTTAAGGGACAAATTGAGTTAGGTTAAGGGACAAATTGAGTTAGGTTAAGGGACAAATTGAGTTAGGTTAAGGGACAAATTGAGTTAGGTTAAGGGACAAATTGAGTTAGGTTAAGGGACAAATTGAGTTAGGTTAAGGGACAAATTGAGTTAGGTTAAGGGACAAATTGAGTTAGGTTAAGGGACAAATTGAGTTAGGTTAAGGGACAAATTGAGTTAGGTTAAGGGACAAATTGAGTTAGGTTAAGGGACAAATTGAGTTAGGTTAAGGGATAATCTGGTACAACCACAGTTAGGTTAAGCGATAATCTGGTACAGCCACAGTTAGGTTAAGCGATAATCTGGTACAGCCACAGTTAGGTTAAGCGATAATCTGGTACAGCCACAGTTAGGTTAAGCGATAATCTGGTACAGCCACAGTTAGGTTAAGCGATAATCTGGTACAGCCACAGTTAGGTTAAGCGATAATCTGGTACAGCCACAGTTAGGTTAAGCGATAATCTGGTACAGCCACAGTTAGGTTAAGCGATAATCTGGTACAGCCACAGTTAGGTTAAGCGATAATCTGGTACAGCCACAGTTAGGTTAAGCGATAATCTGGTACAGCCACAGTTAGGTTAAGCGATAATCTGGTACAGCCACAGTTAGGTTAAGCGATAATCTGGTACAGCCACAGTTAGGTTAAGCGATAATCTGGTACAGCCACAGTTAGGTTAAGCGATAATCTGGTACAGCCACAGTTA